>NC_136263.1:108408118-108445618 GCF_964187855.1 Myxine glutinosa
TGAGAAGAGTGATGAAAATGAATGTAGAAGGAAGTAGAGGACGGGGAAGACCGAGAAAGACTTGGCTAAAGATGGTCGGAGAAGAAATGCGGGCAAGGGCAAATCTCCCACAACAAGGGGAGATGCAGAAAATAGGGCAAAATGGAGAACATTGCCATGGGGGGCAAGCAAGGCTAACCCCCTCTCCAGCAGGGAAAATGGCCTTAAAATGTATGTTGTTGTTGTTGTTGTTGTAATGATAAAAAAAATTCGGTGCAAAAAAGCAAAGCAAATCAATAAAAGGAGAGCGGTCAGAAATGTTGAGGGTTCCCCTTGTTATCCGACTGTAGCCGAATGCATCATCAACTTCAAGTGTGGCCACGAGTTCAAGTGTCTTGAAGATGACCCCCGGTCTGGACAGCCCTAGAATGCCATCAGACGCAATTGTCCGGGTTTATGTGTTGGTAAAATGCAGTATAGTCTAACGAAGGCCGAGAGAATTGCGATAGACATTGATATTTTTCATGGAAGCACAATAATTTATGATAATTTGGGTAAGCTGAGCACACAGAAAACTGGGTGCTCAGCATCATCACCAACAGTTTTAATCAAGTAATGAGCTTTGGAGCTCTTTAACGCAGAACGAGCGAAGTCCAGCACTTTTATGGTATCAAATGTGGAATTGCTGCTCAATTCCTCAAGAGGAATCTATTCGGTGAAGCACAAGGTCTAAGGTGGAGGCTGTGTCAAATAATGGAACATCTTCTCTTTGCAATGAGTTAAACAACCCAACAACGAAATATGCCATCAAAATATATCAGTCATTGGCTTAGGGGTTATTTCCATATTTACTTGGGCCTTATTATTGGTGCTTTAACCAACAAAATGCTACCAATAACCTGTACCGAGTGATGCTTTGCAGTTTTCTATGGTCTTGTCCAAGTTGAAGAAGAAGCTGTTCCTAAGAGAACGCCGAGGTGATGGATTTGGGGGTGGGGTTGCCACTGTAGCTTGACGCACCGTCTCACTCAAGGCGGCCAGGTCCATCTCAGCCTTATTCCGGTCTGTGAGTGAGATTTCATGTATAATAATATGATTGATACCATGCTCATCTTTCTCAAATCTACAATTTAGGACGAAAAACAATACTGATGTTGGATTCAGCCAATAGTCATTAATGGGATCTCATTCTCAACTTCAAATATGCCTTTTCCAGAAATCTATTAACCTCCTCTAATTTCCCATTCACATTTCTCTGCAGTGGAGTATTTTTAAAATACAGAGATAACAAACTTGCAGTGATTGATGGACATGATTTTGAGGATTTTGTAAGGAAATATCTGAAAATTTAGTGGTTCTTCAGAAAGAAAAAACAGGTGATCAAACAGTGTCCTTTGTTCACCCAGAAACTTCATTTGAAAAAGGTAAGTTCAAAACAAAGTTTTATGCACGATGAAAGAGATACATTTCCTTTACAATCGTATGCGAAGAATACCATATATGCAAACAGTAATGTTTCAAAGAAACTGGTCCACGGCATAGATTCAGGTGATGGTGAACTCGTACAACGATATGTCATGTTGATCTGATAAAAAGCAGCTAAAACTAGAACGCCACTCAGTAGGGCGCATACTCCCGCCGTGGGTGGCCGCTGCTGAACCCTATCTTCCAATGGAAAAAAATCCTTCAAAAGATTCCTGGATCTGGAATAATATCCTGATCTTCACCAAAAACGAATCAATTCTTCCTTATCCCAAGGGCAATCATCCCACCAACCTTCATCCAAAACCGTTCAGAACATTCCCAGATATCTTGTTCACAAACACACGAACACATAAACACACATACTCACACACACACACACACACACACACACACACACACACACACACACACACACACACACACACGGACGGACACGATCAAATGCATTAATCCCTGGCGGGAGTTATGATTGAATGCATGAAAAAACAGGTAGTTAAAATACACAACTTAACATCGGCATCTGTTAAAACATCATCTTCAGGAATAACTTACCTCACACACATATATATACATATATACAGTCACGTGAAAAAGTAAGTACACCCCATGTAAAGTTTTGACTTTTTCAACATATTTCAACATACAGTTATTTGATCTTCATTTCAACAATATTGATAGATAAAGGTGATATAATATAACAAATATCATGAAACATTTACATTTCATAGTCCATTGTATAATTTAAATAAACATAAATGCTAATTTCTCATGTGGAAAAAGTAAGTACACCCTTGACTCTAATAGGTGGTATTGCCCCCTTTGGCAGAAACAACCTCAAGTAGACGTTTCTTATAACTGTCTACCCGTCTCTGACATCGACTGGGAGAAGTTTTTGCCCACTCCTCCATGCAGAATTCTTTCAGCTGTGCGATGTTTGAGGGGTTTCTTGCATGCACAGCTCGTTTCAAATCCCCCCACAACATATCGATGGGATTTAGATCCGGGCTTTGACTTGGCCCTCCCAGAACCCTCCATTGCTTTCTTTTCAGCCATTCCTTGGTGGATTTACTGGTATGTTTAGGGTCATTGTCATGTTGCAAGGTCCACCTTCGGTTGAGCTTCAACTATCCGACAGATGGCCTCACATTATCCTCAAGCACCCTCTGGTACAATGAAGAATTCATAGTGGATTCTTTGATGGTGAGCTGCCCAGGCCCTGATTCAGCAAAGCTGCCCCAAACCATAATATTTCCACCACCATGCTTTACAGTTGGTATCAGGTTCTTGTGGTCAAATGCTGTCTTTGGTTTTCACCAAACATGTCTTCTGGTACTGTGGCCAAATAGCTCTACCTTTCACTCATCTGTCCAGAGCACATTGTTCCAGAAGTGCTGGTCTTTGCCGAGGTGTTCATTGGCAAACTTTAGTCTTGCCCTGATGTTCTTTCTGGACAGAAAAGTTATCTCCTGGCACACCTCCCATGCAGAACAAATTTGTGCAGCTAACAAAACAGTGATAACTAAACAGTGATCCTAACAAAAGATAAGAAAGACAGTGATAAGACAGTGAAACAGTGAGGTTGTTTCTGCCAAAGGGGGCAATACCACCTATTACAGCCAAGGGTGTACTTACTTTTTCCACATGCGAAATTTGCATTTATGTTTATTTAAATTATACAATGAACTACAAAATGTAAATGTTTCATTATATTTGTTATATTATATCACCTTTATCTATCAATATTAGCCTTAAAACTTTGGCCTTAAATTGCCTTGAAACGATCATTCTTTGTCTGTCAATATTGTTGAAATGAAGATCAAATAGCTGTATGTTGAAATATGTTGAAAAAGTCAAACTTTACATGGGGTGTACTCACTTTTTCATGTAACTGTATATATTATATATACATATATATATATATATATATATATATATATATATATATATATATATATATATATATGTATATATATATGTATATATATATATATATATATATATATATGTATATATATATGTATATATATATATATATGTATATATATATATATATATATATATATATTTATATATACATACATATATATATATATATATATATATATATATATATATTATATATATATATATATATATATATATATATATATATTATATATATATATTGTTGTGGATATGAGGATTTTGTTTTTTTTATTGTGTTTTTTATTATTATTGCTTTATTCTGGACCCTCCTTACTCCAGTTATGTATAAAGGTCAAAGGGCGTTCCCGTAGTTAGTTCCATAAAGCATACATGAAGGACACTATAATATCCCTGTTCAGTAGTTTATTTCCTTATTATGTGTATTAGGGTAAGGCCTTGTCTTCCATTAAGATGACACTCCATTGCACCAAGTGAAACAAGATAGATCCCCTTTCATTCCCATTCCCAAAATCTCCATTTCCAGCTACATCCCCTCCAAGTCTCCATTGCCAACCGCACTGGGCAGTTTGCCAGGTTTGTTACAGCGGTGGGTTGCTGATTTCGCCCCAAAACCACCATCGAACATGTGCTCAGCTCGGGGAAGAAGGGCGTGCCCACCCATCGTCATCAAGGGTGGAGTCAGAGGGCCTGTGCCCACCAATCAGGGCCGACGCGAGCTCACCGGTGGGGCGTGACCTGAAGGCCGGCGGCTTGATCGCCTGAGGCACTATAAAAGCGCGCGCGCAAGAAGCAAGGACGTTGTTGAGTTGTGTGGTTGGACCAGATGAGCTTTTACAGAAGCAGATGAGCTTTGACAAGACGAGAGAGACGAGTCCTGAAAAGAGCACACAACGTCCACACAGCCGCAGCAGCAGCAGCCACAGCAGCAACAACAGCAACTTGGGGCCTGGACGGCAGTTTTGAGCAGGGCCGCGAAGGAACGGCGGCTGCTAAACGCGCCGATCGTGCTGCAGTACCCGTTGGACCTTCCTCTCCCTCCAGCCATCCACCTCCTGCCTTTCCATCCTTTTGTGTACGTGAGTTTGTTCTGTGTGTCTTGTCCCTGGGTTAATTAAGTTTGTATAAGCTAGCGTTGCACTGTGTCTCTGAATTCTTCTGTAAATTATTTTCTTATCTTTCCTTCTTCCTTGGTTACTTTTGGTTGTAAATAGTAAATAAATTATATTCGTATTCCCTACTTCTGTCTTCTTCTCCTTCACATCCGTGTCGCTTTTGTCTTTTCCATATTGAATATCTGTGGCGCGATCCGGCCAACGTTCAGGAATCGGGTTAGTCGGGGTAACTGTTCGGCCGCGGTGCCATCCGCTCGGCAAACCAACATCTTATCCGCGGTCCATAACAATTGGTGTCAGGAGTGGGATCGGACCCGAAGCGCGCTTAACGCGCTCAAAATTACAAGCTGCTGAAATTTGTTTTAAAGAAAAACCCGAATTTTGAAATCGCGCCATGGCTAGTCAAGGCGATCGGATGCCGGTGGGGGAACTAGAGGAGGGGTTAGGGGTAACCCAGGATCAAAGGGAGGAAATGGAGGAGAACAATGAGGAGGTGGTTGAGGAGGTGTCAGGCGCGCAAAATGGCGTCCTCGCGCACGTGGGTGTAGCGGCGCCAAATTTAGCCGCGCCCGTGGTCGCGGCAGCCGAGCCCGAGATGCCAGGGTACATGCGAGCCTTCATGGCCCAATTCATGGTGGAAATACAGAAATAAAACGACAGTATGGACAGGCTAGAAGCCAAAATGGGACAAATGGGGAACCAGATGGATGCTCAGGGTGAGCGATTGGAGGGCCAAATGGGAGCAATGAGGGACGAAGCAAGGGGTACCGGTGAGGGGTTAGACAAGAAATTTGAGGGGTTAGACAAGAAATTTGAGGGGTTAGACAAGAAATTTGAGGGGTTAGACAATGGGATAGAAGGGGTGAAACATGGGTTAACGGGGGTGGAAAATAGAATGGCGGCCCAGGAGAATCCGATAGAGGGGGTGAAAAATGGGTTAAGGGGGCTAGAAGATAGGATGGAAGGCAAATTGCGGGAAGTAGGGGAGCAATCCGCCCGGGAAATCAAACGGATGGGGAACTAGATAGAGGAGGTGAAAATCGGGTTAGAAGGTAAATTGGATGCTCAGAGGGATGAATTGGGACAGATGAGGGTGGCATCTACAAAAGAGATGGAGGAGATGAAAGAGGAGATACGACGAGGTGTAAGCGAGGAGGTCTCGGGGGTACGCGAGGAGGTCTCGGGGGTACGCGAGGAGGTAAAGCGAGGTGAAAAGCGTATGGAGAAAGAGGTGAGGAATAATACGGCTAAGTTACAACGGGGCATAGAGGACCTGACGGAGGAGGTGGAACAGCTGACGGTGGGACAGACGGAGTTAGTGGAGCAGGTACAAAAGAACACTGCGGTACTAGGAGGGTTAAAAGCGACACAAAAAGACATCAGGGACGACTTGATAGCGACGAAGAGGCAGTGTCAGATGGTACGTGAGGGACTGACAACGAGGTTGGACGAGGTGACAGAAGTAATGGAGACGAAGGACCGGGAGGTGAGGACGCACATAGAAACGGTTAAGGTGGCGTTAGAGGATGAGATTGAGGAGGCGCACCGGGAGATGAAGGAGGTAAAGGAAAAATTAGAGGAGGTGGAAGAGGAGGTGAGTGAAATTAAGAAGAGACGGAGGGAAACTAAGAGGGAGATGAAGGAGGAAGTAATGGAATATGTACAAGGTCGGTGCGCAAATCGTGATGATGTGCTCACTACCCAAATAAAGAGTTTGCAGGTGGCGAAGGAGGTGCGGAGACGAGGTGCCGAGGTGAGTGGCGATACACGTGGAAATGTATATGATGTGAGGGGAGCTTCAGTCGGCTTGGGGGTTGTTGTGGACCCGGGTGTTCGTGAGAGGCCGTTGGTGAAGTGTGCGACAGGTACGGTGTGCAAAAGAGGAGGTGTGCGAGAATGTCCGACTCTGGGGTGTGTGAGGAAAAAGTGCGCGCCGAGGAGTGAGTGTGCTGTCGAGAGTGAGTCGGTCGTAGCGCGTGTGTGAGGGAGCACATGGAAGCGTGTAGTGGGGAGTGTTACAGAGGATGTAACGAAAGAGTGTACACCTGTGGTGAGTGTTACGGAGGGAGTAACGAGAGAGTGTGCGCAAGAGGATGCGCGAGAAAGGTGTGTAACGGACAGGTGCATGAGGAAAGAGTGCGCTGTCAAAAGTAAGGAAGAATGCACACCTGTGGTGAGTGTTACAAACGATGTAACGAGAGAGTGTACACCTGTGGTGAGTGTTACGGAAGGTGTAACGGGAGAGTGTGCGCAAGAGGATGCACGAGAAAGGTGTGTAACAGAGGAGTGCATGAGGAAAGAGTGTGCTGTCAAGAGTGGTGGTAAAAGTAGTAAGAGTGACACGGAGCGTAAGTTGGTTGTGGCAGGTGAGAGAGGATGTACACCTGGAATGGTAGAACGTGTATGGGAAAGCACGCTGGAGTTGGTCGTGAGGCACGTGGTTGGGTGTGCAAGTGAGAGCGCACCTGTGATTGTCACAGAGGAGGTGACCGAGGAGGGGGCGCGAAGAGGTGTGTTGGTGAGGTGTGCGAACGACGAGTGTGTGCAAAGGTGTGCGGTGGTCAGGTGTGTGACCAAGTCTGTGAGCGAAAGAACGAGTGCAATAGTGAAGTACGCGGGGTGTACGGGCGGCGCTGGAGCACCGAGCTCGGTGAGGGTGAAAGGGGTAGCGTATGCGTGTGAGCATGCAGGTGAAGCATCGACGGTAACCGGGTTAGCGGTTAGAGTGACTTATAGCCGAATCGGGCCCTCGGTGCGCGCCGGGCAGCTTCGCGTGCCGCGAGGACCAGCGGGGATCTGAACCACGGCGGTTTCGAAAGAACCGCCGTACGCGATCCACGCCGGGCCGCGCTTTGAACGGCCGCGTCCGTGCTCCACTAGGCGGAGCGGGCAGCCCGATAGGAAGGGTCGTCATGGCGACCCCTTTTTGTTGAGGCGTTCCGGCAGGTCGAGATCGGGCCATTGGACGGCTCTGTGCCGAGATGGTGCGTGGGATCTCGGCCCGGGTAAGCGTCCTTCCCTGCACCGAGTGCCGGACGCGTCCAACCGCCGGCACCAAAGAACCCGCATTCATTACTCGGCTGTACGAAGCCGAGCTTTAGAAGTGAATTGGCGCACTGAGAGGCACTAGTGAGTAGACTGATGACGAGGATAGTGTTTTGGCCCCGAAATTAGAAAAACAAAATTTGAGGATTGGCAGTGATGATTGGCAGAGGATTGGTAGATGATTGGCAAATTTTTGATTGGCTGAAATTTGGTGTGCAAAATTGGTAGTGAGAGATACCCGATGTGATGGGATGGCAACTCTGCCATCTCTCACAGAGGGGGCAAAGGAGCACTTGTGTTATGGGGTTTATGGCAGTGAAAACTAGCCCGGGAGGGTTTGGATAATGTGTAGGGACCTAGAGATTGACAATAGGTAACGTTAAGGTTAGGTAGTGACTGATACCTGTAGTGGGGACGCAGGTAGATTAGAGTGGATGATAATGACGTGGTATGTGCTTAGTTTAAAGGGAAGACGGGGAGCACTAAGTTAGCAGGGCAAAAGGTAGTTTAGATGATGCCGTGTGAGTGTTGGAGGTGTATTCAGAAGTGTATTGTGAAAAGTGTGTGAGGAACAGGTGTGATTGCACAGGTGTGCAACTGAACAGGTGTGTGGAGCAGTGCATGAGTGAGAGAAGGTGATTGTGCGTTGTGTTGACCAAATGGTCCAGGGACCAAGGAGGGTGCAGGTGGCACCAGGTGAGATTGCACAGGTGTGCAACTACAGGTGAATGAAGAACAGGTGTATGGAATAAATGGTAGTGTGGAATATATGGAGTATTGGAATGGATGGTCGTGGAGTGAGTATGGGGGAAACTGTGGAGTGGAGTGGATGGTGCGAAGGTGTGAATGGGGGAAGAATGGACCCCCATCACGAATACCCGGGGAGGGTAGTGTAAGTGTTAGGTAGAGGGTACAGGTAAATTGTGGTTGGATATTGGCATCTGTGGTGCGTGGTGGAAGAATGGTATTTGGATGGGTGCATTAGTGTTGTGGAAATGGCTGGGCGTGTAGCCTGTTAGTGTGTGTAGTTGGTTTGGGCACTCCATGAAGGCCCGAAATCTTGCTGGTGGACCTTGATCACAGGGCACCGATGCCCCACAGGTGAACCACACTAGTCGGCCCCTGTGGGCCATAAATAAATAAAAAGGGACACGTTGGGTGCATTTCATTTTATGTTCAAATAGGCCGCCAGCAAAGAAGATGACAACATCAGGAAGAGAGTAATAGCCAGCAGAGGGAGCCGAAGAGCAAGAGACCACCTGCAGGGTTAGGGGTTGTTGTTTTTATTTTTATTGATGAACAGTGATGACTGTGCACCGATTGGTGCTTGAGGGTGCTTTGGTGCGTTTTTGGGTGCTTTCATGGTGCATCGATGCAGGGCAGACTGTCTCCCCCCAAAAGAACGATCACAGGTCCTGGGTTGCGTTTTGTAAATAAAGTAGAGCCATTGTAAATAATGCGCCCCCACCGTCAATGTATAGTTTGAAGACCATTCCGCAATTCGGTTAGCTGTGGGCGTGAATCTGTTAGGTAGGGTGCAATGGAGCAGCGGGACATATTTATTTATGTTTTAAAACTGTCGCACTCAGGGTCAGGTTAAAAGTAGAGGTAACTACACCTACGTGTCACACTAAGTTAAAGTTATAGGCCCGGGACGTGCCTAAGTGGAGGAGGGTGCAGTGTTGTGGATATGAGGATTGTGTTTTTTTTATTGTGTTTTTTATTATTATTACTTTATGCTGGACCCTCCTTACTCCAGTTATGTATAAAGGTCAAAGGGCGTTCCCGTAGTTAGTTCCATAAAGCATACATGAAGGACACTATAATATCCCTGTTCAGTAGTTTATTTCCTTATTATGTGTATTAGGGTAAGGCCTTGTCTTCCATTAAGATGACACTCCATTGCACCAAGTGAAACAAGATAGATCCCCTTTCATTCCCATTCCCAAAATCTCCATTTCCAGCTACATCCCCTCCAAGTCTCCATTGCCAACCGCACTGGGCAATTTGCCAGGTTTGTTACAGCGGTGGGTTGCTGATTTCGCCCCAAAACCACCATCGAACATGTGCTCAGCTCGGGGAAGAAGGGCGTGCCCGCCCATCGTCATCAAGGGTGGAGTCAGAGGGCCTGTGCCCACCAATCAGGGCCGACGCGAGCTCACCGGGGGGGCGTGACCTGAAGGCCGGCGGCTTGATCGCCTGAGGCGCTATAAAAGCGCGCGCACAAGAAGCAAGGACGTTGTTGAGTTGTGTGGTTGGACCAGATGAGCTTTTACAGAAGCAGATGAGCTTTGACAAGACGAGAGAGACGAGTCCTGAAAAGAGCACGCGACGTCCACACAGCCGCAGCAGCAGCAGCCACAGCAGCAACAACAGCACATTGGGGCCTGGACGGCAGTTTTGAGCAGGGCCGCGAAGGAACGGCGGCTGCTAAACGCGCCGATCGTGCTGCAGTACCCGTTGGACCTTCCTCTCCCTCCAGCCATCCACCTCCTGCCTTTCCATCCTTTTGTGTACGTGAGTTTGTTCTGTGTGTCTTGTCCCTGGGTTAATTAAGTTTGTATAAGCTAGCGTTGCACTGTGTCTCTGAATTCTTCTGTAAATTATTTTCTTATCTTTCCTTCTTCCTTGGTTACTTTTGGTTGTAAATAGTAAATAAATTATATTCGTATTCCCGACTTCTGTCTTCTTCTCCTTCACATCCGTGTCGCTTTTGTCTTTTCCATATTGAATATCTGTGGCGCGATCCAGCCAACGTTCAGGAATCGGAGTAACTGTTCGGCCGCGGTGCCATCCGCTCGGCAAACCAACATCTTATCCGCGGTCCGTAACAATATATATATATATATATATATATATATATATATATATATATATATATATACACAGTGCATTCAGAAAGTATTCAGAACCCTTCACTTTTTTCACATTTTGTTATGTTGCAGCCTTATGCTGAAATCGTTAAAATTCATTTTTTCCCTCAGCAATCTACACTCAATACCCCCAAAATGACAAAGAGAAAACAGGATTTTAGAAATTTTGCAAATTTATTAAAAAGAAAAAACTGAAATATCACATTGACATAAGTATTGATACCCTTTGCTATGACACTTGAAATTTAGCTCAGGTGCCTCCCATTTCTCTTGATCATCTTTGAGATGTTTCGACACCTTGATTGGAGTCCACCTGTGGTAAAATCAATTGATTGGACATGATTTGGAAAGGCACACACCTGTCTATGTGAGGTCTCGCAGCTGACAATGCATATCAGAGCAAAAACCAAGCCATGAGGTCGAAGGAACTGCCTGCAGAGCTCAGAGACAGGATTGTGTCGAGGCACAGATCTGGGGAACCCCACAAAAAAAAATAATGCTGCATTGAAGGTTTCCCAAGAGCACAGTGGCCTCCATAATTCTTAAATGGAAGAAGTTTGGAACAACCAGGACTCTTCCTAGAGCTGGCCGCCTGGCAAAACTAAGCAATCGTGGGAGAAGGGCCTTGGTAAGAGAGGTGAGCAAGAACCCGATGGTCACTCTGGCTGAGCTCCAGAGATCCTGTGTGGAGATGGGAGAAACTTCCAGAAGGACAACCATCACTGCAACACTCCACCGATCTGGGCTTTATGGCAGAGTGGCCAGACAGAAGCCTCTCCTCAGTGAAAGACACATAAAAGCCCGCTTGGAGTTTGCAAAAAAGCACCTAATCGACTCAGACTGTGAGAAACAAGATTCTGTGGTCGGATGAAACCTAGATTTAACTGTTTGGCCTCAATTCTAAGGCGTCATGTCTGGAGGAAACCAGGCACCGCTCATCACCTGCCCAATACCATCCCAACGGTGAAGCATGGTGGTGGCAGCATCATGCTGTGGGGGTATTTTTCAGAAGTAGGGACTGGGGGACTGGTCATGGTCAGGGTTGAGGGAACAACGAACGGAGCAAAGTACAGAGATATCCTTAATGAAAACCTGAAACAGAGCGCTCGGGACCTCAGACTGGGCCGAAGGTTTACCTTCCAACAGGACAATGACCCTAAGCACACAGCCAAGACAACGCAGGAGTGGCTTAGGGACAACTCTGTGAAGGTCCTTGAGTGGCCCAGCCAGAGCCCTGACGTGAAACCAATCGAACATCTCTGGAGAGACCTGAAAATGGCTGTCCACCGACGGTCCCCATTCAGCCTGACAGAGCTTGAGAGGATCTGCAGAGAACAATGGCAGAAAATCCCCAAATCCAGGTGTATAAAAGCTTGTCACGTCATACCCAAGAAGACTCGAGGCTGTAATCGCTGCCAAAGGTGCTTCAACTCAGTACTGAGTTAAGGGTCTGAATACTTATGTCAATGTGATATTTCAGTTTTTTATTTTTAATAAATTTGCAAAACTTTCTAAAATGCTGTTTTTTCTTTGTCATTATGGGGTATTGCGTGTAGATTGATGACAGAAAAAATGAATTTAAACGATTAAATTTCAGCATCAGGCTGCAACATAACAAAATGTGAAAAAAGTGAAGGGGTCTAAATACTTTCTGAATGTCATTAATCAAACTGTCATAACTCAAAAGGCTTAGGCACTACAGAGCGATCTTTTAAAAATCGGTTTTTTTATACATGTTTTTGTATAAAAAATTTACAAACATTGCATTACATTACAAAAAAAAACAAATGGCCTAAAACACTCCCAGGCACACTGCTGAACCTCTGAAATTTTGGCGAAGATCCGTTTGACGAAGATCCATCTCTGAGAAAATTGGTGACACACAGACAGACAGACCAACGGCTTACATAGTGTATGTATATATATATATATATATATATATATATATATATATATATATATATATATATCAAACACTGGTGTAGGTATTACTTCAGTGAAGACTAAATTGTGAAATTCATATTTATACTGGCCCAGACCCAATAAACAAAATCATCAAACAAATCCGTTTCACCTAGTTTGAGGTTCAGGATGCTTCCAGGGGCAGAGGAGACGGTGCCATCCTGGGCCTTGGAAGCTGTTGTTCGACTTATTGATGAAGTCCTGGAACTGTTGGCCTGTCCTGACAATGCACCCTTTGGAATTTTCGAGCCTAGAAATAAAAGTAAAAGTGGAGTGAGTCAGGCAACATGGATGAAATGCCTTTTGTTTTGGTAAACATACGTCTCGGCTCATGGAGGAATATTTACCATATGTGATTAAAAACTAAACATTGATATTGAAGTAACAGGTTTCACCTGTTAAATGAAACAAATCTTTACATCTGTGTTGTTATTCACCACCCAAATCACAAATCCATGTGTGTATCGCTTTTATCTGCTTCCTTGCCCATCCCTGTTTAGTTCATTCCACTTTCCAACGTTTTTAATCTGCCTTGAGCCTTGCACCACATATTTTTTTAAATAAGACCATGAGCTATTCGTTGCATGTTAATGAGACAATTTGGGTTGGCCTATTGGTGTTCGCATCCAAACCACTTGCTGATGACTCCAGGTTAAAATATCATACCACCTTTGTCTACTCCTGTCTTTGCCCTGCGATTGGGTAGCTTGCATAAACTCTGGTGGGACAGTGCTTCCTGGAGATTAGGACAGGAATTTAGAATTCAGTTTATGCAAAATGGCTTACTAATTTTGAAAGGCACCATGGGATATTTAATATCTACAAGTGAATGCTAAAAGATGTGACAGCCTTTGTCTGCTGCAACTAGTCTGGTAGTCTATACTGGGAATATGAATCAAACCCAGATGGGACAGCTTAAAAGTGATTGCATGATCTCTTCGGGATATTCTATCAGTCGCGGGGGTGATTAAGGTGCCACGATATCACTTGACAGCCACGATTCGATGCTTCGTGCATTTTCTGAAATATAGTATGTAATGATATTGGAGCAAATTGGTCAGCCAGTGATCACTCTACTATATTTGAAACAGATATCTGAATCAATTATGGCATGAGTCTTCCAGTTTTAGTCTTCCAGGTGTTGTGTTCTCCCAACTATAAAAGCTAATTTTCACGGATTTTTGTATAAATCTGTACCAAAAGCTCCTCTGAGCAATCAAAGCTGATGGGTGGTTCACAATGGTTTGAAACACCATTCATTGCGCTCGTGTGCATGAAAACAAAGCGTTTCAAGATCGACACACTTGTTTCTTTCGAGTTGTTCTCAATTTGCATTTGTGCATCAAACGTTGTATTGGAACTCCCGGAAATTCACCCTTAGAGAAACAAATGGATCCCCACTCTTTGAGTTTAAGGCTTTCCAAAATATTTTTGCCATGACAATATATTTACTCAAAGTACTGTGTATCCCCAATGTCAGGGAGGCAAGGATGTGGACCATATATTTATTACATACACAAAACTAGAGAATTAGGGGCCGTCTATGAAATACACAAGAATTGTGAAATATTTAACTCTCCAACCTCCACCACATAGATTCTCTACCCCCACCATGATCCCCTTTCTCCATCCCTTGCGCATACATCTATCTATAATTCCAGTAATCTCTGTATGTGTGTCTGTGTGTTTGTCTGTGTGTTTGTCTGTGACCGCTGTTTCTCGACAACCACGGGTCCGATATACTTGAAACTTGCCAGGTATATTGCTGGGGACCCGAGGATGTGCCTTTTCAAGGTTTGAAATTAATCGGAGAAGTAGTTACCGAGCTATGGTCACCGTACTCGCAAGCCGTTCGCTTTGGCTTTGCGAATGGACCAAACCATTTCATGTAAATAGAGGGGGGGGTTTGCGAATGGACCAAACCATTTCATGTAAATAGAGGGGGGGGGGGGGTTCTGTGGTCGTTACTGCCACGTCGCTTTGGCTTTGCGAATGGACCAAACCATTTCATGTAAATAGAGGGGGGGGGGGGGTTCTGTGGTCGTTGCGAATGGACCAAACCATTTCATGTAAATAGAGGGGGGGGGTTCTGTGGTCGTTACTGCCACGTGGTTTCAAAGTTTTTTTTTGTTGTTGTTGTTTGCACGCATGTTTTTTTGCATGCACGTACGGGCAAGCACGTACGGGCGTGCCCGTACGTGCGGGCACGCCCTAGTCATAAATAAATGGCCCTAACTTAAAGGGGATTGGACATGAGTATAGACATCAAATGCTTAAGATTAATTAATTGTCGCAACAAAAAAGATTAAGTTTGGCACAAAAATTGTTGCTCTAGCATGCGTGAATCGTGAGATATCCGAGTTTTAAAATGCCAATAGCAGACGATTTCTCTCGCGCCGGCCAGCATCTGGTGATGACTATCATCATCATCGTGACGTCATCGGAGGAAGCTGATGTGACTGCGCAATAGTAAACAATGGCAGACACCGACTCCGATAGTTGCGTAAGTCTGGATATCAGCGATATTTCTGACCAATCTGATGCGGAAAATGAAGAGAAAGTTAATAATTTTGGGGAATCACACTCGATTCTCCCATACAGATTCGAACCATACCGTCCAGAGAGTGAAGAAGAGAAATCGTCGGACACAGACACAATGGCGATCGATTTTGATCTCGGGCGCCTCCAAAATACTGAATGGTATTCATTTTTATGTCTTTTTTAATTGAAAAAGTTTCTTTTTCTGGTCAATGGAATACATAACTAATATTTAATTAATGTTCGGTGCCGTGAGGCAAGAAATGGATAGAAACACAGAAACGAAATACGACTTTATTGACTTAGTGCAGCACTGCAGGTGTATCAGTTGTAATTGTATCATTATAGCACTCTCTATAATGCAAGCAATCTCTGTGTGACTGTCTGTGACCGCTGTTTCTCGACAACAACTGGTCCGATCTAAGTGAAACTTGCCAGGTATATTGCTGGGGACCTGAGGATGTGCCTTTTCAAGGTTTGCTATTAATCGGACAAGTGGCTACAAGTTATGGCCATTTATTTAGCAAACACATACGTTTTGTACGTGAACGAAGGAACAGCGAAGGAGCGGTGAAGGACGAGAGCGAAGACCGAAGGAACGATGCAAGTTTTAATTTTTCTTTGCACGTATGGTCAAGCGACAGCGAAGGAACCGCGTGTGTTTGTTGTTTCTGCCTCACAGTTTGAAAATTGAATACTTGGCCACTAAAACTAATTTGCGATTAATCGTAACTGCGATATGCGAACTTCCAGACAGTGAGACCTTATTTTTGGTTCGTACGTCAACGTACGTATGTCCACGTACTTACCTCCCCGCACATACGGGCACGCACTAGCAGCAGCCACACAACGACTGGGCATGATTCCAACTGATCGTAACGAAAACAAAGCGATGTTCTGATCGTCACGAAGCCAACAAGGCTTTAAGAACGAAAAACTGGGTTACTTCGCAAACGTCATTTCCGGTTTGCGGTTTTGACAAAACTGATTTTGCTTGTTCGGCGATATTTTGACAAATTCTAATAAAACCGCGAAGATGTTTGTGAAATGAACTCAATAGAAGTGTTTAAGATATGTTTATGTTTCGAAATCTGCAAAGTTGTTTTGGTCGTGTCCGTTCTCCTTTAATATTAACCTAATGTCCCCTTTCCACATTAGTTTATATCCGTTTTCTTTTGGCACATTTCCACCAACTGTGTTGTCAAATACGTTTCTAAATAGAGCTGTCATAATACAAATCTTGGAATCATTCATTCTGATGGTTTTCTCACCATCAGTCTCCATTCTGGCACCCACACTAGTGCGTTGGGAAGCACCAGGAAAATTGGAGATGTCGCCATGATGGTAAGATTTTTTGACCTTTAACCCCAGTCGGTTGAGCACGACCTTGGGAGAATGCGTCAAATCAAGGACCGGGCGCCTAAATCTCACAGCTGAGGCAGGGTCTGGCTCTGAACACAGGGATATGTCACAACACACATTGATATCTCAGAGGAAGGCACATACTTAACAAGTAAAGGAAAAAACATATTTTAGGGCTACACACTTTTTTTTTCAGTTTTAAACCTTTTTTTAAAATTAAATGTTGATAGATGAAAATGTACCAGAAAAGAGGACCGTGAGCCAAATTTCAGCTCTCTAGGACATATGGAACCTAGAAAACGAACGGCTCAAATATTTGAAACGGGACAAACAAACAAAGTTCAAATGAAGTTAAATAAAAGTGTGCAAAAAATAAAATATTTGGTGCTTGAGATGTGAAACAGGCCTCTCTGTTTTTTGGCGGTCAAACATGCTTCATATAAAAGCAGAATATCCATGATGTGAATCGATTACCGTTGTTGAGCTTCATTAAAAGGCATGATCTTTTTAATTCTTATTTATTTGTTGCTATTTGTTTTATTAAAATTTAACTTGAATAGATGCTCCTCTTGATGAAACCAAACTACAATAAGAAGAACTACAACAGCCATAGGATATAAAGTGAGAGTCAATGCAAAATGAGGCAACTTAGGGGTATATCAAAAGCCACCAATGAAGCAAATATAAATTAACCAAAAGAGCACTCACAACTAAATTACTTTAGGGAGTAGAGAATGTAAATGTTTATGTGGATTTCAGTACATAATCCCGAATGCCCTTCGTATAATACCTACCGGTGGTGATCTCCAGTTCTTGAGAGTTCTCTGTTCTCTGAGCAATCTGATAATTGGAATCCGGAAGGTAGGCCGTGCGGTATGGTGCGTAGTTGAACACCCCAAACCGCCTGCGAATGTTCTCCACGTACACATCCATCTCTGCCATGGCATTATTGAAAATACTTTTCGCCTTCTTCACAGAGAAAGGAATCTCTTTTGACATCAGATAGCAGCTGCCAATAGGCACCCATGCCCTGTCAGGAGAAGAACAACAAACCACATTCACTTGATGTCTCAGCACGCAACCCACAAGACTGTCTTAAAAGCCAGCTGTTTGTATGCCAGTAAGGCTGTCTATCTCTAATTGTAAACAGATCCGAGCAAGTTCAAAATAGTGATTTGAACACAAAATGTTTGACGATAAATGTGATAAACTGCTCATTCAGTTAACTAGTCACAAATATTGATGCCAGATTCTATACAGGCTAAAACAGATTATTTTCGACAAAAGCTCTGCAATAAGTTATTTTGCCAAATGTTATCAGACAAGCAAGAGGAGAAAAATTCTGCCTGAAGAGGAAAGACAGAGGGCAAGAGCCAGACAATACTCAGACATGAACCAATAACTTATAAGGAATGTTTAAAAAATTGGAGTTTAAGATTGCACCTGTCATGTTGTCCAAAAAATCTCACATCCACCTGTCCATCCTTCTCCCTCAATGCTTTTGCTGGCCAGAATGGAAAACCCTTGAGCTTGGCCCACACCAGGGGATGAGGTGAACTCTGTGTACAGATAGATCGGCAAAGGTGTAATAATTTGCATGCGGCTCAGCAAATTCTGGTCTTCCGCTCCTTCATTCTCAGTTAAATTACCTACTTCTTACCTCGACTCACGGCTTCAACTACCCCAGCTCTGACCTCATTCCTCTTGGCCAAAGCCTTTCCACTCAACTTCCTGAATCTAGGCCATCCTATTCCAGGCACCAGCACCCAGCTCTAAGCATCAAAATGTGGTGCAAGTACATCAGGGTGTACAATTGCTTCCCTGCTTTGTAACAGGAAAAAAAAAAACATAAATAAAGAGTGTGGCTCACACAAGGTTCGCAGAACCAGTTGTCTCTCTTCTGGCACGACGCGAGGTAACACTCTGGACAAATCTCTATCTCATTCATCTATCGGGATAAAACACCAGAAAAAACAATTGCAATGCAGGTTCACTTGTTTTATCTACTCAAAACAGTGCTATAGGTGATAAAGCTCCTTTATAAAAAAATTATCATGACACAAAATTTCTCTGGTGAGATTCTTAGAGCTTTTTAATTTAATTCTTGGAATCCGAGGATCCTGAGTTCGAATCCCGGTAGATCACTGAATTAACGCCAGGGGGGTTGACTCAGCCTGTCATCCTTCCGAGGTCGGCAAATTGAGTACCAGTTTTACTGGTAATTCCCTGTGTGTCGCAAAAGGCGACTAACAGGGTTGGCGGCAGGAAGGGCATCCGGCCATAAAACATTGCTTCAAAAGGGGACCACGGTGCCCGAAAAAGGCCAACCCCCGCTCTGCGGGGGGAAATGGCCTCTAAAGGACGTTCTTTATTTTTAAATGATCTAGGACTTATAGTGGACCTTGCACATAAATATCATGCAGGACAAAGACATTGGTTGACATCAATGTACTTTTCCATGAGTTTACAAGGATATTAGTAAACAATGTGACCAGCGTCGGTGGTGTAATGCTTAAAGCGTCTGCTCTGAGTCTATGAAGTCCGCGGTTCGAATAGCTATGACATGATTAATTTTCTATGGTGTGTATAATAAGACTAGCAGAGTGCCCGCCCTACGAACAATCTTGTTCTAAGCATGCAACACGTTCTTCTGACACACGCTTTTATTTGAGTGGTGTATAGGCAACTGATAGCTCCCTCAATCACTCCAAAAATAAAATAAAAATAACCCGGGTTACGTGCATGAAGCAAAACCATGCCTACTGCTTATAATTCAAAACACCTCAATGCACTGGATAACGTTGAGGACAGGAATACTGCACTGTAAAATGTGGGACTTGTAATACCTTTTCTCACCTGGAGGGGTGCTACATAATACACATTTACATAGAGAATTTGCATCCCATCCCTCCCCCCAACTCCCCCCATCCCTCCACCCCCCCCCCACCCCCACCCCATGACCACTGGCAAAGATAAAAACACCCCTGTACACTAATTGGGGTCATGCTGGCCCTATGTAGCAAGTCTGGATGTAATCGGGCCAGAACTGTAGGAGGAGGAGCGTGGCAAACAAACAAACACTGGTCCGTGAATTATAGTAAGGATTTTATTGCAGTTATATATCATTCAAACGTAATTCTGGCTGGGATACAATGCTCGCTGGTTAATTTTTCCCACTACATAAAAGTTATACTGTAGTGTGTTGCAAGATTTTTCATAGTTAAAAATATCAAATTAACTGCTACAATTGGAAGAAAGAGCAAAGAACATAAGATCATATTGTGATTACAAAAATAGATTTTAGTAATAAACCATTGTTCATAGAACACCTTACCACACATTATTGAGAAAAAAGGACATGGGCTGGGTCTGCATGCAGCAAATTTGATTGGTCGAGATGACGTAAAATGCCGTCATATTTTGTCCACGTACTGTTAAACGGAAGGATTTTGAAAGTGCCAAAAAGGCTATTTGTGTTTTATAGTGTTCAAGTATATAATTAAATTGAAATAAAATAAAGATTTGAAAGGTTGTACAAAAAAAACTTGTGCAACTGATGCAGCGTCTTTTACACCACCTTATTTAACACGTAACATTAGTTATTTGGGCCTGTTGTTTGTGCACTTTATGATGTCGCTAAAAACAGTAAAGGTCCTGTTGTTCGTAAAGCAGCTTGTTTTGAGGTGTTCTCACAGCGGCAGCTCGTACTGAGGCAAGCGTTCCTGACATGCATACCATGGCTCAGAACCAAGACGTATCCTGGGCTACAAAATTGCCAGGCAGGGCATGGCTTCCCAGCGAACGCAGTCCATGCAAGCATCTTCCGATCTAAGCTGGCTTTTCCCATTGGTGCGCATCCAACACCAATGTTGGTGTTGGCAGTTTCCACGATGCAGCTGTGGAAATTCTCATAGTCACTGAAGAGAATTTCAGCGTCTTCCCCGTCTCTGTGCTCGAATCAGCAAAGGGAAGCCCCCCCCCCCCCCTCCCTCTCCTTACGTGAGAAGGTTCCTCTGCACTGTACATATATTGAGTGACCCAACGCCCTGGATAGTAAGTAGTGTGCTTGAAAACGTGCCCAGGTTCCCTGCACAGCACCCGGCGTGGCCGAAAGATGTCCAGGTTCCCTGCACAGCACCTGGCATGTCCGAAAGACCCGCCTTCATGCCCCTTGCATTTGGTGTTTTTGAAAAGGTGCTCTGGGTGCCAAATATAGAGGTGCAAGAAGGTAAGACAGCTAATCCGGAATTGCTAATTAGTTGTTACTAATGGAGGACTCAGTTGCTGGGAAGTTTGGATGGCGGTTAGTTATCAATAACCAAAGAGTGAAGAGTCGAACAAACAGACGGACTGAAGGTGGGAATGAACAGACAGACCGAAAGCAAGAGAATATTCTGATTTAATAGATGGATTGAAAGCACAAACCGAATGTAGATTGAAGCATAGGCCGAATGGATTGAAAGAAAGAGATAGTTGAAAATGGGGAGACATCACACCAGGAATACATAGACTATCCAACCACAACACATGTTCCCATTCCCGAATGAACCTTCACACAATGGGCAAAGGTCTAACTTTACATCTGACGAAGAAATAACGATCTCAGGATTCCTATAGTGCAAGTGGATCCAAAACCACAACAATATGTTCTCCACCAGTCTGTTGCTCTGACTGTCCAGGGCGGAGCTTGGCTGGCCTGACTCCACTCAATTGAAACATCACAAAATCAAATTATACATGTGCCATTTTGGTTACTACTCAGGCCTAGGGCCTTAACTTCAGACCTCTGGTGTACATTTGAAGACAGAACAATGCGTCTTCTGTCATGAAAGAAATGTAAGTTTTGAAGAAGAAAGGTACGTTTTTATAACAACCCATGCAGAGGAAATGAGGTAATGCATGTTTTTTTTCAGGAGTGATTGAGGCAGCGGTCTATGGCCTACACATTGCCCAAATAAAACTTTCATACAATCAAGAGGACTGCTGAGTTTATGTACAGTACATTAAAAAACTGAACAACACATTGTCTATAATGAAAGAAAGTTATGTTTTGATTACAACCCATGCAGAGGAAAGAAAATAGCCTTGATTAATATTTGAAGTCTTTATTAATTTTAAAAAAAACTCGAAGCTGTCCTTTTGAGGGCCTTTTGTGCAAAACGCCGGCGGAAAAAAATGGAAGGTTGTTGGCTGTAATTTTGGTTTTCACTCGAGTTTTCAAGGATGAATAGTGTGCAAATAGAGGATTTATAAACAAACTGTATTTCACATGTGCATGGACATGTATTCACATGTTATGTGAAGTAAATAAATTGGTTACAATACATCACTTCTGGATCTGCAGAATCGCCAGTATAAATAACCACCTTTAGAGGCCATTTTTCCCCGCAAAGCGGGGGTTGGCCTTTTTCGGGAACCGTGGTTGTTGTTGTTTTTCGGTCCCCTTTTTGAAGCAATATTTTACGGCCGGATGCCCTTCCTGACGCCAACCCTTTTTGCTGCCTTTAACGACAAACAGGGAATTACCAGTGAACTGGTACTCAATTAGCCGACCTCGGAAGGATGACAGGCTGAGTCAACCCCCCTGGCATTAATTCAGCAATTGACCGGGATTCGAACCCAGGATCCTTGGATCCTAAGCCGGCACCCTAGCCGCTAGCCCAACACCAGGGAATCGCCAGTATCCATTTTGGAAACCATGACAAGCAGCATCTAACTCAACATGTGCAGAGCAACTATCGGGGACACCTCTTCGTGGTGGTTGAACCCCACCAACGCAGGTCAGGGGCCAAATCTTCCCCATTCTTCCCTGCCTGGATTCGTCCAAGGCAGCACAGTCACGGTGACTGCCGATCAGTCCCCATGGACTGGCCCTTTCCCTCTTGTCACTTCTCTCTCTCTACCTCTGTCATGGCCCTGACTTTGTAAAGGCACTCAACCCTGTAGCCTACACCATCATGGATGTGGGGGATCTCTGGGTCGCTCTTGGAAGATTGATCAGCTGGCTCCGTGCCGCAGGCTTGTTCGAGAGAACTATCCCAGACTATACAACAACAGCAGCAGCAGCAGCAGCAGCAGCAGCAGTTTTACGACCATTTTACCCTTTTTCAGGGAGTTAATGGAATAATGGCATTCCTCCATAAAGATCCATCCATTGCGTCAGTCTCCTCCAAATCCACACATTTAGTATGTTTTGAGTTTCATTTCATGACTGTGTATGATGTCCTCTGGACTGTCTTCCTTCTATCACAAGCTTCATTGCTTTCTTTACAGCTTCACCTTCTTACATTTGTTGCAAATGACCACACAAACTTCGTCTTCTCTTTCAAAGTTATTCTTCACTGGTCTTGATTTCTGAGCTCGAAATTCTTTCTTTCAAAGACAATCCATTCATCCTTCGTTTCATTTTCATCGCCATTCTTATCATTCTATTTACATCTCCGATTCACAATGCCCACATTTTGCTTCCATACATCAATACCGATCTGACTTTTACAGATCTTTTACTGATCTAACTCTGACTAACTTTTACAGATAATATTATGTTTCTAGGCTTCATAATGCCACATAGGTGTCTCTACTTATTTCGGGCAGACTTTATTCTCAACGTTATGGCTAATTCTGCTCTTCCTGATGCCTATATCATGCCTCCAAGGTAACAGAAACGTTTGATCCTTTCCAAATCTAATTCTGAGCTCAGGAGCAATTATTTTTGTCCTTCGTCTTTTTCTTGAAACGATTTATTCTCGCATCTTTTAAATATGAAATTCCCTTTGCACATTTCACATGCAGAACAAAAATGTCATGACACATCAGTGTAGTTCTGCATTAATTGCAAGGACATAGGTAGACAAATGAGCAAATCAACAGAGGAATGGGATTTAAACCGGGGATCCCAGCATCATAAGCTATATGTGATCATGATGAGAATGGTTGTAGTCACATAAAGAGATTCCTGCCAAACAGTCCAACTTCAAATATGAATATTTGAATTGAAGGTGCCCATAAATGAAAAATCATTCCAACTCACCTCATGTTCACAAATCTTGATTATCATTCGAGCTGTGGCTGTCAACTTGTGGTTTGCTACAGAGAGAATAAGGACACAAGAGAGGTGTAAATGCAAGGAGATTTCACCTGCAATCAGGCTGTTATGACGTGACATTTTCAGTGCACATGAAGGGCTTTAAAAAGCAAGTGAGACAGGTTTGTGGATAAAAATAAGTCATAAACAATGAGAAAGCCAATGCATTTCGACTTAGATGTAAAGAGTTTGTTCAATAAATTTGAGGTAGTGATGATTGCATAGAGGTGGAAAGTTGAAGAAAACAACAAAATCTTTCATTGGAATAAGATGTGTAGAAACGTACAACCATTGTAGATGATACAGTTGTGCAAGATCCACTTAGCATCCGATAAGAATGCCTCTGTACATCCAAACTGCTTCCTTTTGATGATCTGTAAAATATAATTTAAAAAAGAATGAAACCCAAAAATAATGTACATAAATAACTCCAAAGGCATTCGGCGGGGCGCATACCTCCGCCAGTCTGAACAGTTTACGTTTTGTATCCCACTGATAGGCCGGATCCGGATCTGGATCTGGACCTTGACCAAAACCATGAAAAAACATCGAAGCTGTAAAGAAAGCAGCCTCAGCCATAACCGCACGTGGTGCCGCATTTGCACATCTCATTTGCGCAGAGTCCCTCTCCTGGCTATTCCCAGCACCTAATGTTCATGAGTTCATGAGTAAGGAAAATAATAGGATTGAACGTATATACAGAATGAGTGATGATTGATCATGTTCAAACTAATCCATTGATAGTGCAAGAGCGCGATCGATCGATGCCTGCACGAACGATGGATCCATTAATAGCGCAGCGCGATCGGTCGATAGCGCAAATCTACTGATGGCGCATAACAAAAACATAACCTCAGGGGTGAAATAAAAATAATTTAAATAATTAAGTTAAGTGAAATATAAATATTCTAAAACAGAAAAGTAAAGTATTTTTCATAAAATTACTGACAATGGTACCTCAGAGTACACTACTCACAATAAGTTAGGGATATTGTGGGAGTGAGTTGATTTTTTTTTATAGGGGTTAGGGTTAGGGTATTGAAATCAAGAATGCTGTGTTTTTTCACACTCATTATTCATTAATAACCATAGAATTAGGAGCAACAACTTTTTTCAACATAATTAATACACAAAAGCAACCACACCGAAGAACCTGCCAATATCCCTAACTTGTATGATGTGAGTAGTGTATGATGCAAAGCAAGGTCTCCACAAACGTTAGAAACTGGATAAAAGATGGAAAAAACATTTTGAGTTTCAGGTAAAATAGATAGAAGAAAGTAAAAGGAAACACAAGGGAAACTCTCCCAACATGACTGTGATTATTTTCCCATATGGAAAAGCAGAATGTGTTTTAACCAAAATCTGTGACATGATGGTAAAAGATCTTCTCTGAGTCTGGGAGGTCAGCCTTTTGCTGGGTCATACCAAAGACTTTAAAAATAGTACATGCTGCTTTTTTTGCTTCACGCTCCCCCATTCAAAAAGGATAGAGCATGGACAAACCCAATCAGTTGGCATCCATGGGGAGGAGAAAATTCCCCCTTTGTTGCTCTTTTTGTGTACAATGTTGAGGTTCGTGGAGAAGCTAGAATATAGAATGGATCAGGACATAACAGAACACCAACCATATTAATAGAGAGGACTAATCAATTAAAGGTGGTTTGTGTCTTGCATATTTCATGCAAAAAATGTTGACAGATGATCTTGATAAAACGTACTGTACAATCTTCTATCAGGAAAGTCCAAACTCTCTCCACCACCCCTCCACCTCCACCTCCACCCCCTCACTCTCCAGTATTTTTTTAGCTCCAATCTGGGTGTCATCCTCGCTGAGACTTGTATTTTGGGCTCTGTCTGTCTGGTCAGTCTGTCCGGCCATTCATTCATCCATCCATTCAGAACCTCAACTCGAAAATGACGATGCATTTATTTAATGTTCAGCACATTTAAGCAATAATAGCTGGGCTTGAGGCACATCAAATGACTTTTGAATCGGAGCAAATTTGGAATTTTGGCAGTTTTTAATAAGAGTTTATAGCAGAGAATAGTGCAGGATTGTACATACTTTTGGGGACCATGATATATCACACCCTTCCTCTCACCCTTCCTCTCACCCTTCCTCTCACCCTTCCTCTCACCCTTCCTCTCACCGTCCCTCTCAACCCTCCCTCTCACCCTTCTCTCTCTCTCTCCCTTCTCTCTCTCTCTCTCCCCCCCCCCCCCTCTTCCACTTCCCCTTCCTGCACTCCCCCCCCTCCCCCATCTACACCTACCCTCCATTCCTCCTCCTATCTCCCCCTCTCCTTCACTCCCCCTTCACTCCCCCTCAACACCTCCGCTTCTCCCTCCCCTCCTCCTTCCTTTTTTTTTTCTTTTTTTTTTCTTTCTCTCTCTCCTCCCTCTCTTCTCTCTTCTCTCTCTTCTCTCTCTCTCTCTCTCTCTCTCCTCTCTTCTCTCTTCTCTCTTCTCTCTTCTCTCTCTCTCCCTCATCCCTCTCGCACCCCTCTCTTAATATTCTCATCAGCGAAGCAACCCTGCATTGCCCGGAAAAGCCTGAATACTTTTGCTAGTATATAATAAAAAATAAAAGTGAGTGTATATGTGTCAGTGTGTCTCCTCTGTAACTCCAAAACCATGAAACATAGCAGCCAGATACTTTGCATGCACATTAAGGGAACTCGAAGGGAGTGCATAAATTAAAACTGGGTATTTGAGCAAACTTAAGCACCCCTTTTGAAGATAATTAACTCATCTCATCATGAAATAAAATAACCCTGAGTGGGCTAAGGGTCATCTCTTGAGATTATTGTTCAGACCACTGCTGATTATTTTTTGGGAGGATGAGGGGGGGAAAAATCGAACCCTGAGCGATTGTGCGGGCCATCGAGTAGATGGGCTGTATCGGATTTCAGAGCAGTCGGTTGGTAAATAAGGGACAAGTCGGGATCCAAAGTTTCAGGTAACCCCCCTGGGAGCCCCTATGATCCGAATTTGAAAACAACGAAAACTAAAAATCGAAGACAGCTATCCTTTGGAGCATCAAGAAGAAGGGCTGTATCAGGTTTCAGAGCAATCGGTTGATAAATAAGAGAGGAGTAGGGATCTGAAGTTTCAGGGAGTAAACTCCCGCCACCCCTCCTAGGAGCCCTCATGATCCGAAATAAAAAAAATCGATGCATGAGCAATTGTGTGGGCCATCGAGTAGAAGGGCTGTTTCAGGTTTCAGAGCAATCGGTTGGTAAATAAGGGATGAGTAGGGATCCAAAGTTTAGGGGGTAACCTCCCCCGTGGGAGGCTCCATGATCCGAAATTTAAAAATCGAAGCCTGAGTGATTGTGCGGGATACTGTCTTGTATTCATGTGTCAAGTTTCAGAACAATCAGCCGGGTGATAAGGGAGAAGTAGCAGAAATAGCAAAAACTTAACGGACAGATGGACGGACGCTTTGTGAATCGAGATGAGATGACCTAAAAACAAAAATAGACTTATCCTTTGTCAGCCTGTTCTCCCTCACAGGGGTCTTAATTTGCCATTTGTTTTGGCCTGCTCAAAAATGCCTTGCCTTGGAACCACGATGTACTCTCACAAACTAATTTAAGCATGTAATCGAAATATGTCTTCGGATTTGACGACCGGAGAATGTGCACTAATAAAGTGTCAAAATCTGGAGAGAAATCTGAAAATTCCAAAAAAATTAATGATTCTTATAACTCAGTGCATTTAGGTACTTACTTTATACTTTAAGCAAGCAAGGCTGTGATCCCTCCCTCCTCCACATTTACAAATTACCAAAGCATTAAACTTAACTTTTTCTGCTGTTCAGAGAATTATATTGAGTGAAGAAAAGATTAAGGAATGTGCTTAAAGTGCAACTTCATTGAGTGCAATGAGAATAATTATGATAAAGTGCTCATCATCAAATGTTTGATCTTCGCTGTATACATTGCTCTTCACCTGCCAAAACATAATTGATAAATTATCAACCATTTCAATGAAGTGCTTGCTTGAGTGCTCAAGCCACTTGGAGAGCGCTCTACAAGCTGCTTGGTTGTTTGTTTGCAAGCCATGGTGATACAGTCGACAGCGGTCCTTTTTTATACAGGCCACAACGGTTTCTGTATGATAAAGTGCGAATCATCGAATGCCTGATCTTCGCTGTATGCATCGCTAATCGCTTGCCAAGCCAGCCATTCCGTATCAACCATTTCATTGGAGTACTTGCTTTAGTGCTTTAGCCACTTGGGCAAGCACTCCACAAACTGATTGGTAGTGGATCATAAAACTGTTTCACCATTCTCTTACCTTTCCATTTGCTTTATTTGTCTTTTTGCTTAAATATTTGTAATGACTGCTGCTCAACTTTGAGTGATATTTTTTGATGTTTGTTTGTTTGCAAGCCATCGACAGCGATACTTTTTTTCGGTGATACATTCCATTTTTCAGGCTAGATGGCTCCCCCCACTCCTTCCCCTTCCTCATCCCACCACTACCCCTCCCTCATTCCACCCCTGCCACGGCCTCCCTCCGGACTCCCACACCTTCCCCGTGACAGGTGGTTGCTCGTGTGTTTAAAAGTTATGAATTGCGAGAAAATGACTGTTTAAAACCCCTTGTAAGGTGTATCGTGATAAATAAATAAAAATGTGACCCTATAAAGTTTCAGCGTGATTAAGCTTGGGAGCTCAGAGGAGGAGCATCAGGAACAAACAAACAATATCTCATTCACTTTTATATTACTTACTTATCCTCTTCGTCCCAATGGGACATAAGGCTGCATTCACTTTTATAGAGAAGATAACATCCCTCCAAGCTCCTAATTAAATGGAATACCATGCTAGAAATGAAAGGAGATCACACAAAAAGGTGAAACAATGTGATCTCGTGTAAAAAAAATAATTATAGATTATAATCTAGCAAATATGGCCTGTTCCACTCGGCTCGAAAAAAGGATTGTATCAACGAATAAAAAGGACGGACCACTGTTGATGGCTTGCAAACAAACAAACATCGAAGAGCAGCCTTCATAGTTGAGCAACAAAGTCATTACAAATAGTTAAGCAAAACAACAAATAAAGCAAATGTAAAGTAAGAGAATGGTGAAACAGTAGTATAATCCATTACCAAGCAGCTTGAAGAGCACTCGCCAAGTATCTTAAGCACTCAAGCAAGCACTCCAACGAAATGGTTGATACGAAGCAGCTGGCTTGGCAAGCGATTAGCGATGCATACAGCGAAGATGAGGCATTCGATGATGAGCGCTTTATCGAACAGAAACCGTTGCGGCCTGTAAATAAAAAAACAAAGACCGCAATTGACTATCGCCATGGATTGCAAATAAACAACCAAGCAGCTTGTAGAGCGCATGCCAAGTGGCTTAAGCACTCAAGCAAGCACTCTAACGAAATGGTTGATACTGAGCGGCTGGCTTGGCAGGTGAGTAGCGATGTATAGAGCGTAGACCAGGCATTCGATGACGAGCACTTTATCATAATTATTCTCGTTGCACTCAATTAAGTTGCACTTTAAGCACATTTCTTAATCTTTTCTTCACTCAATATAATTCACTGAACAGTAGAAAAAGTTAAGTTTAATGCTTTGGCAATTTGTAAATATGGAGGAGGAATGGATCACAGCCTTGCTTGATGAAAGTAAATACGTAAATATGCAGCATTATAAGAGTTATTGATTTTCTTAAAATTTTCAGATTTCACTCCAGATTTTGACCGTTTATTAGTGCACATGCCCCGATCGTCAAATCCGAAGACAGATTTCGATTATAAACTATACTTAAATTAGTACGTGAGAGTACATCGTGGTTTCAAGGCAAGGAATGTTTGAGCAGGCTGAAACAAATGGCGGATTAGGACCCCTGCAAGGGAGAGTGGGCTGACCAAAGATAAGTCTGTTTTTGTTTTTTCATGATGAGGTGAGTTAATTCTATTCAAAAGGGGTGTTTAAATTTACCCAAACACCCAGTTTTCCTTCATGCACTTCCTTTGAGTTCCCGAAGTATGCATGTAAAGTTTCGGGCTACTAGGTTTCATGGTTTTGGAGTTATGGAGGAGACACACTCACACACACACACACACTCGCACTCTTTTATTATTATAGATACACTTTACCATCAACGCTAACTACATACCACCTTCATTTATTTATTTCTATACACTTTACTAACACCACCAACATATTTATTTAGTTATTTCAATGTATAATCTAAATGTCACATTTTAAGGTGCGGTTGAGGGAGTCCTTGATGAGGACTTGCATTCTTGTCACCAGCCGTCCACCTGCGCAGAGGTTAGAGAAATTATACACACACACAGACACAATTTGTGTGTGTGTGTGTGTGTGTGTGTGTGTGTGTGTGTGTGTGTGTATGCGTGTGTGCGTGTCCATGCCATAGCATATTTACCCTTTGAGCTTTTGTCCTTCATTATGAGAATATGGAGAAGATTAATTAATAATTGGGGGAAAAAGTCAGAGGGTCAAAGGTCAAGGTCACATAAAAATTGTCACTTTTCATTTGATTGACAAGACTTGAACAGGATTTGCATATTGGGTCACCAAAGCCTATTGTTTGAGGTCAAAATATCAAAATCACATGGAATAGTAAATTTACATCCGAATGACGTTACATTTGAACAGAATTTGCATATTTGGTCACTGAAATGGATCATCAATCAAAAGCTATAAGCCTATTGATTTGTAGCCCAAAGGCCAAGGTTGCAGTGACTGCTTTCACAAGTATCGGTCTTTGACGGCTTTTATTGGTCTCTTTGTCTGTCTGTCGAGGACATAATCTTTTTTAACGTGGGCCATAATTTGAGTTTTTGTCATAAAATTTTCAATAAGCCTTCTCATGAGAATATGGCGAAGACTAATTAATAATTGCATCAAAGGATCAGAGGGTTACAACTCAAGGATTTAAGATCCTCAATTTTCATTCGATTAACTTGAGATTTGAACAGAATTTGCATATTTTGTCACTGAATTTGTTCACTAATCAAAAGCTACAATCCTACAATTTTTAAGGTCAATAATCAAGTTCGCATAAAATCGTCAATTTTCCTCCAAGTGACTTGAAATTTGAACAGGATTTGCATTTTGGGTCACCAAACCCTATTGTTTGCAGTCAAAAGATCAAAGTCACATAAAATCGTCAATTTTAATCCTATTGATTAAAAAAACCCACTAACTATTAAACTTCAAATTGTTATTTTTTAAGCTGTTGCTTTCGCTGAGTTTAGTTTGAGTACAAAGTGGATGCAGATGGGCTTTGCATTGTGAGATGCTTTCTAGTTTGTATTTTGAAAAAGCATGAAAACTCTGCTCGTCTTTGGGAAAATTACAAACTGAAGTGAATGTAAAGCACTTCATCTTAACGTCATTATGGACTCTTCTTTTGCACCATGCTCATCTTTTTTTATGCTGTTGTTTTATTAACCAACAAGTAAAAACTTCGTCAAAAAATTCAAAAAAAAACAACCAACGTCCAAAAAAAAAAAAGAACAAGTAAAAACTTCGTCAAACAATTAAGGGTGCAGCGTCGGGTGCAGCGTCGTTTATTCGACGGTGCAGCGTCGTGAGCATGCCAAAGTCTGAAGCCTCAGCCTAATGTGAGGTGTGCTTATATCTTATTTATTAGACATCCTACAGACGTAAATGAACACTCGATTTACTCTGCGTGTGTTGCACATCGTGTGCAGTGAATTTGCCATCCCTGCACCTTGTAGTTATTGTTATTGCTCCTCATACTCACCTGTAACTTTTGGAGCCTGTTGAGTTCAAAGCACAAAGCTATTGTTCAAGTTAACCCTTAAGAAATGATGTGTGGAAAAGGTCTGGTTTGGAGATAGTTTCAACAAATTTCTGCGGTTAATAAACATCAAACTATGTTCTTAAATAGCTTGGTGTTGGCTTAGCAGTTAGGGTGCTGACTTGAGATCCTAGGATCCAGAGTTTGAATCCCGGTCGATCGTTGAATTAACGCCAGGGTGGTTATCTCAGCCTGTCATCCTTTTGAGGTCGGCAAATTGAGTACCAGCTTGCTGGGATGAATGTGCCGGTTCGTGCCCCGGTTTAGAATAGGCACACCGTATCCCTTCGTGAGGCGACTAAATGGTTGGCGTCAAAAAGGACATCCAGCAATAAAAACATTGCCTCAAAAAAGGAACCATGATGATCGTCATGGGGCCCGTAAGCCTAACCCCCACTCTAGCAGGGGAAATGGCCTTTTTTTTTTTTTTTGCTGAGAATTGAATTTGAATTCAATTCAATGGAATTGAATCTAATTTCAGAATTGCAAAATTCTGAAAAAAAGGGAATTTTTTTTTTTAAACTATGTTCTTAACCTCATCCGTTTCAAAACACTGCCTTTACAGTCAGTCTTCCTTGAAGGTACACACATCTGAGTTGCTGCCATGGCCTCATTCCAGTCTCTGCATTCGTTTTCTCCAGTTTTTTGTTTTTACTTCCTGAAATCCTCTTTTATTCAATTCACTTTTGTCCCTCTTTAAGAAATATGGTCACCAACTGCTTTGGTGCACCCAAACTTTATTTCCATTCATTCACCATTATTTGAGTATGGACCCCTGCTTTAATACCATCCTAACTCTCCTCTTCTTTATTACCTCTGCCACCAAAGGTAGACTGAGGTTATGTTTTCACCCCTTTCTGTCTGTCTGCGAGCAGGATATCTCAAAACGTTGTGGACTGATTCAGATTAAACTTGAGAAACAGGTTGGGAATGTGACATGGATGAACCGATTAGATTTTGGTGAAGATCTGGATCCAGATACGAGACTTTTTAAGTTTCTAAGTAATTCTTCACCATTGAGAGATGGGGCCAAAAACGATACATAGCTCGATGTTTCAAAAAGTTGTGGACGGATTATGACAACACGAGGTGGATGAGTTGGTTTGGTGACGAGAACAAGCCGATTATATTTTGGTTAAGGTCTGGATGCAGATCCAGCCTATCAGAGGGATAGATAACAAACTGGTTCAGCCTGGAGGAGGTATGCGCTCTATGGAGTGCTATTCTATTTTGAATCATATTTTACACCTCGTAACAAGAGATTGCAAGTAAAATCAGTATTGTTTTTCATTTCATAACATTTGAAGTAATAAACCTCTTCCACAAACCCTATCTGATGTTCACTCAATGGGTTGTCTCTGTACAACTGGGTCAGTGTTTGAGTTCATGTGTTATCCTGTATACTGTACAATTATATCACTATTGGGCAATTATGTGCTTTTGTGTCGAGCTATTAAAGCTTTTATCTATATTTTATAGTCAAATGGCCAGCCAATGTTTTGATACCATTCATACCTTCTCAAGGGTACTGAGATCCATTGGTTGGAAAATGTATTCTGTATAGTCTGGATGCTGTTCTAAGGAGACTGGCTTCTGGAAAGGATCGGTCTGTGACACAAACAGATACAGTACAAGTCAGAACTCCATTTTCATCACGGAGTAATGAGCCAATAGCATAATCGCTCTATTTTAAATATGCAAATTGAATGGGGAAAATTTAACTCAATGCAATAAGGCAGCAGCACATGCTTCTGAATAATCAAATCAGTGTCAATCGAAAGAGAGACCAATTCTGGACTACTTCAATAGCACTGAAACTTCTGGATTTTATTTATGTACCTTTAGGTGGTCCTGCCAGCTCATGGTTATATTCTGCACGTGAAATTAAAGCTATCATGAAAAGAACAATGAATGACAAGAATGAGCAGAAATATGTGAAAGTATTTAATTTCACATTTCGAGAAAATAAAGGACTTTGATCCACAATACTTTAACTGTAAATGCTTGGTCACATTATCAAAAGGTTGAAAGACTACAGGTTTTGTTACACAATAAAAACACAGTACTGTACTATAATAACAATGAAAACGATCATACTTGGGGCTGGCAGGACAGCCTAGAGGTGCGCACACTTTCCTCTGAGCTATCTAGCCTGGGTTTGAACTTCGGCCCAGTTACAAACTGTCATCCCGGTATTCCGCAAGCAAGGTGATTCATCAGTGTGTGCCATCCTTCGGATCCTCGGATAGACGTTAAACTAGGCGTTCCATCTGCCAGCATTAATTGGTGGACGTCAAAGATCCCACTGTGTCCTTCGCGAAGAGTAGGCCAGCTATCACGTTCACCCTAGCTAAATGTCAAATTTACCAATGGGGAGGCGAAGGCAAACCACCCAGTGTAATCCTTGCCATGAGGCTACTTTGGCAGCATTGAACCTGCCTTCTTACAGAATACAAGAAAGATAGAGAAAAAAAACCGAAACAAGTACAGGTATTTTAACCAACCCCTGTGTGCTTCATCCTTTGCAAGGCAAACTTTAGGAGGAAGGAGAGTTGCTCGGTGCTCAGTATTGACATTGCCTTGCTCTGTGTCTCTGTGCATTCTGCGACTGTAACTTTCTGCAAAAAACAAACAATCCTTTATTTCACCCAAACAAATCAAAACTCCAAACAGCCCAAGTTCCAAGTGCATTTCACTCTCAGTCATAAAAAAACCCTCTCTATCCCACCAATCCTCTTCCCCCCCCCACCCCCCCCCCCCAAACCCCTCTCCACCCCACCACCCCCCAAGAAGTGGGAATAGTAATTGCATGATAAGTAACATGATTAGTTATTCTTTATGAGAGTTTTTATTTTTGTTAAAAACCAGAATATTTAAAAATAAACTTTAAACTTTGTCTAATATATAAAAATAAATAGCAATTTTTTTTGCATACCATCCTTCCATCTTTACCGATTACCAAAAGGCCGTAGAGTCCAACAAATAACTATTTTTAGATAAGGTTAAGTACAAAGACTTTGTCACCACTCTGTTTGGCTTCGGGATGCGGGAAGGAATTTGTATTTTGTGCAGCGTGCCAGCGATGACTCGGCGACTAATCGCAAAAGACACAGTGGGGTCTTTCACTTCCACAAACAATAAACAAATGTTAAGCAGATGGGTCGTCCAGGTTAACATCCACCCAAGGGATGAGACCAGGGGGAATAGCCTGATAAACAGGAACAGGACCAGGGAGAATAGCTTGAGAGTAGATATGAGTAGAGTTTACACAGGACCATGACGTGGGTATTCCACAAAGAGTCATCCATGCAAGGAATGGCCTTCCTGGGAAGGTGGTCGCAGTAGCGACAATAGATAGGTTTAGAATGGAATTGGATAGGTACCAAGAAACAATAGGGATAGTGGGTGTACAAGGAAGGATTCAGAAATAGAAGGAACACTGGAATTGATATTTGTGATCTGTGGGAGTTGTGTTGTCGAGGTATCTTGAGATATTGATAGTTTGAGTTGTGGGTGTTGTCAACCATCAACATGTCGTCTGTATTAATGGAACCCTCATCAAATTGCCTTTCCATATCCCACCCCAAACTAAAAACAAAAAACTACTTTTACTGTTCATGTCCTATCTTTGTTGAACTGCTTTGCCCATCATCCCCTGATGTTCGCCTTCCCGCTTTGCATTGAGTGGATGTTGTCATCAAATTGGGATTGTGGGGTGTGTATGTGGCACAGATATGATGGGCTTATGCTCTTTCTGTGTTGAGATCTCTTTGTTAAAGAAGTGTGGGAAAAAAGAAGAGGTAATGGAATTTGGCAGGAGTTCAGAGTTGGCAGAGGTGAGAAAATATTGATGCATGTGGCTACTTCAAAAAAAAAAGGGCCAAATTCCACCATTGAATAAATTAATCAATGGCCCTTTCTGTTAATGTATAAAACGGGAGGTTAAGCTACAATGCATTTCAAAATGTTTGTGTGTCAAAAAGCACAATGTTTCTGGTAAAAAAAAAATAAAAGGTTTGTGTGTCCCCTTTAACAGAGGCCATGTATAATTTTAAAAGTGATTCTTCACCATTGAGAGGCCAAAAATGATATATAAGACGGTATCTCAAACTGATTTGGACGATACTTGGTGGACAGGTTTGGTGTGTGACAATGACAACCTGAATAGATTTTGGTGAAGACCCAGATCCAGATCCGAGAATTTTTTAATTATTTAAGTGATTCTTCACCAATGAGAGATATGGCCAAAAACGATATGTAGAACGATATTTCAAAACGTTGTGGATGGATTATGACAAAACTTGGTGGATAAAGTTGGTTATGTGACAAGTAAAAGCCGATTAGATTTTGGTTCAGGCCCGGATGCAGATCTATCCTATCAGTGCGATACAAAACGTAAACCGTTTAACATGACGGAGGTATGCGCTATACCGAGGGCCGTTCAAGCTTACGTATGACAATTCCAGCTTTTGCTATCAAATTTCCAGTGATACCTCTTGTGATACCATCGACAACTACCTACATTGAAATTAATTCCTTCAAAACTCCTTTTTCACAGAGTGAGCAAGGCCATTGTCTGGCTACTTTCTCTCCTTTTTCACCACTAACCTTAACCTTCATTTTATTAATGCTCATGAGAATACCTGAACCTTTCTTCTCTATTGTACTTTTCCATTTTTGAAACATCTCTTTATTTATTTATTTATTTATTTATTGCTTCTTTTTCACTTTCAGAATTCAATTCAAAGTCATCAACATATATTAACTCACATGGGAATTAAAACCTTCCATTCTTCCATCAATATTACAAACAGTAGTGGACTAAAACTACAGCAGACTAAAAGAGTGAAGAAAAAAAAGATTAACTAATGATTTAATTGTCATGACAACCAAATTATCACTTTTATTCTTCTTTGCTGAGATATGGGTGGGAGAAGAGGATAATGCAGACCCCCACTCTAACACCAGGGGGCGTTCAGCACACCTGGATAGACAAGACTCCCTCAGCAATAAAGGCGCAATACGGGACTTTTGAAATGAGGTAATCCACCCAGAATGCTCGGAGCACATGTGCAAAAACCCCTAGAAACAGCGGTGTTTGGGTCGTGTTAACGTACTCGTATATTGTGCTGGTGAGATAAGGATTGTTACATAAAATACTTCACAAGGCTTCTAAAAGAATAAAGGAGTGTGCCTCTACACGATGAAAGATTTGGAAGATATCCATTTGACACACTTTCTCAATTTACCCAAACTGCAGCTACCCATACTGCAAACTCATGACCATATGGGCCGGGTCAAGGCTTGAGTGGACGGGATGGGTGTGTGCTACCAATACCTCCGACTATAGCTACCAGCGAGTGGACTTTGAACCTTGCGGGAGTGCGTCCTGTGAACATGCCTCTTTGGTCAATGATTTAATGGAAATCTGCAATTGGAAAGGCGATGCTGTGATTCATTACCAACAAAGTAATGGCTATCAACTATTCCACAAAGAACATCTTCGTGACATGAAAATACACAAATCCTGTCTGTGCCAGCTATTATTTACATGGTAGCCGGGTGTGTGTGTGTGTGTGTGTGTGTGTGTGTGTGTGTGTGTGTGTGTGTGTGTGTGTGTGTGTGTGTGTGTGTGTGTGTGTGTGTGTGTGTGAAACAGAAATGAAAAATTGTGGTGTATGTGTGTTTATCCACTGCCGCCGCTCGCTTGTATTAACAGGCAATGATTGGAACTTGACACCTCTCATCCATGGATATTTCTCGTGCTTGCTGTATTTTTGTGAGTGTGATTTGCATCGAGGAACAGAACAATTATGGTTAACCATTTTGAAATTGCCACTATTTTGTTTAAATGCTGAAAATTATGTTTAAAAGAAGATTTCAATTACACATTTAATGCTAGCAACGGCATGGTAAAAGTGCCCGGTGTGCAGAACCGAGTCACTGTAAACACATGCACAGAGCATGGGTTCGTTAGCATTCAAACACCAATTTGAAAGTCCCATATTGCAAGAAGAGATAGTTAATTCACGACCATCATCCAAAGAGACCTTCCTGACCTCACACTCTGGGCAGAACCAGTCTCCCTCCGGTTCCGCAGGCAGCTTGAGGCAGCGAGCATGGTACACTCTCGGGCAAAGCTCACAGCAGAGAACTTGTCCTTCACGGTGGCAAATCCAACAGTAGAAGTCATTGCGACTATCCTGTGGTCCTGCCGTGCCAACCAGACCCCCAGATATTCCCGATGTCCCAGTTTCTGCTGCTGGTTGATAAAACGGGCCCCGAGTCACAGCAGACTGGTGATGGGATAAG
>NC_136263.1:108453118-108478118 GCF_964187855.1 Myxine glutinosa
TCTTTGGAAATTAAGAAAACCTGCAGAGAGTTAAATGGCTGCAGCAATTAACGCCGCATATCAAGACCGGAGCACTCATCTCTGGCTTCACTCAGCCATTAATTAGAGATGAGTTGTGTGGTACAAATTGGTGTAGCACCCGGCCGATTCGGTGGCCCCAACCACACGGTATCGTATCAATAGTGGAAATGTGATCCGACCTGGAGTCATTGAATCGGTGAACCATTGGAGTCGCATTGAGGCAACTTGCCGGACTCGTACCAGGCAGCTGGCATGACTTGCGTGACTGCAACAAAATGTGTGTGAATATATATATATATATATATATATATATATATATATATATATATATATAGATATATATATATTGTTGCGGATATGAGATTGGCCTCCATCCATATCCACTTGTAAATATTCCCCAATTTCCCCAATACTTCCCAACTATCCCCAATCCCCCATTCCCTAGTCCCATTTTCTGTAAACAACACTCTGTAGACCCGACCTTCCCCTATTTCCCCCATTAAATGTCGCATCCAGGTCCACCGCATCTCACGTAGACAACTATAGGACATCTTGCTAGTTATTCTTAGTCTATGTCAGTTAAGGACTCGTTTCCATTAATTCTGACTCTTCGTTGCACCAGAATGTGATTGTATGGCACCGTTAGAAAGTTTAGGACCTCCCAATACCTCCCCGCAGCTCTTCCTCATGGTACAACAACAACAACAACAACAGCGGCGGCGGCGCAGGGAGTGTGCGTCCTCACTCCGGCTTGGTTAGCCGCCATTGAACATGTGCTCCGACGGGGTTACCACGCAGGGGCTCGCTGTCAGCTCCTCGTCAAGGGCGGAGCCCGGTAACCCCCCGCACCCAATAGAAGCGGCGGACCGATTCCATCTGGGGCGGAGACAACGAGCCGAGGGCGTGTCACTCCCCGCTGAGCATGCGCAGGAAGAGGGAGGTGACGTCAGATGCGCCCTCAGCTTGGAGAGAGAAGACGCCACCTCCGAGCGCTGCAATACCTCCCCGCATCTCTGGACCGGACCGCGGTTGATTCTGCCCCTGAGCCAAGGTGCACCTTGTGCTATCGACTGCCTGTCCTTCCCTGCCATCAATCCCCGTGTAAGTCAGTCTTGTCCCGTTTGTCTGTGGTCTGTCGGGGATAGATAAGACTGTGTCTAAGTGCCCATCTTTTCTGTGCTTTACCTCTTACCCTGTAATCTACCCCTTTTCTGCATCACCAATTATATCCTCCTCCGGAGGTCTTGAGAACTGTACCCCTTGTGTAGTTTCATTTAACCCAGCCGTTGTGTCCTTTCCATCATTGATTTAGCGTAGCGCGATTTAGTCAACGTCGGGTGGAATCGGGTAAACTGTGCGAACACGGCGGCCATTCCGCTCGGCCCATCATAACATCTTAATAAGTCGTGTCCGTAACAATATATATATATATATATATATATATATATATATATATATATATATATATATATTGTTACGGTCCGCGGTTAAGGATGTTGTTTGCCGAGCGGAGGCACCGCGGCCTAACAGTTTCCCCGATTCACCCGATTCACCCGACGTTGGCCGTATCGCGCCACAGCTATTCAATATGGAAAAGACTAAAACGACGGATGTGAATCGGGTGAATCGGGGAAACTGTTAGGCCGCGGTGCCTCCGCTCGGCAAACAACATCCTTAACCGCGGACCGTAACAATTGGTGTTAGGAGTGTCGGATTCGGACCTGGGACTAAATTCATTTAGCCCAAATTTTGGACACAATTGTACAATTGGAGTAACAATTGGTGTCTGGGAGTGAGATTCGGGGCCCGAACCAAAATTTTAAAACATTTAGAAAAAAATTTGGTCAAAATTTGGAGCGGCCGAAATTTGTTTTGTTAAAGAAAAACCCGAATTTTGAAATCGCCCCATGGCTGGTCAAGGCGATCGGATGCCGGTGGGTGAACTAGGAGAGGGGTTAGGAGTAACCCAGGATCGAATGGAGGGGAACATTGGCAATGTGGTTGAGGAGGTGTCAGGCGCGCAAAATGGCGCTCTCGCGCACAAGGTTACGGGCGCGCAAAATGGCGCCCTCGCGCACGATGTTGCAGCAGCACCAAATTGCGCCGCGCGCGAGGTTGGGGCAGCTGCGGCCGCACCCTTTGTACTACCAACGGTGGTCCAAATGCAAGCCTTCATGGCCCAAATGAATGCAAAAATTGATAGGATGGGGGCAATAATGAACGGAATGAGGGCCGATAGGGAGGAAATGGCGAGGGACAGAGTCGCATATAGGGTAAGGGAAGCGGAGAGGGACAGAGACCGCGGGTGGGCGAGCAGGTCCCACGGGTGCACGAGGAGGTAACGCGGGTCGAGAAGCGCTGGTTGAGCGAAGCGGAGGAAAGCGCGGGTACAATGACAGGGGTAGAAATCGCGACACGGGGTTTGGAAAAGCCGGCGACCGATGAGGTAGAGGGAATTTTATTAAAGCCAACGGTCGTCGAGGGGAACAAAGACAAAGCAGTAGTGGGTACAATTAAAATTGAAGAGACGACGGAGGTAGCCCGGGAATTGCAGGGAGAAATGGAATATGTGCAAGGTCGGTGCTCAAATCGTGATGTTGTGCTCATTAATCCTTATAAAGATTTGCAGGTTTTGGTGGAGGGAGGAAGAAGAATCCCCCCGGTGAGTCGTGCTGTATATTGTGCGGTAGATTTTGTAGAAGGATGTTTGGCGACAAAAGAATTGTCGCGCGATTGGGGTCAATATGGCACCCGGGCGTTGGTGAAGGGTCCCGTGTGAGTGGAAATGGCATGCGTGTGAAAAAAAAGTGTGCATCAAGGGGCGAGCATGTTACGCAGCGCGAGTGTAATACCGAGTGCGAGCGAGAATGCACGTCGGGGTGTACGGAGTGTGACACAGCGAGTGAGAGCAATACGAAGTGTGCGTCAAGGGGTGAGCGTGTTACGAAGCGCGAGAGTGATACCGAGTGCGAGCGAGAATGCACGTCGGGGTGTACGGAGTGTGACACAGCGAGTGAGAGCAATATGAAGTGTGCGTCAAGGGGTGAGCGTGTTACGAAGCGCGAGTGTGATACCGAGTGCGAGCGAGAATGCACGTCGGGGTGTACGGAGTGTGACACGGAGAGTAAGGTGGTGGTGGACGTGTGCGAGGAAGCACACCTGAGTTGGTGGTAGCGCGAGTGTGGGAGAGCCCATCTGAGCGCGTTAGTGGGTGGATGCAAGAGTGCACGCCCATGGTGAGTGGTACGGAGTACGTACCGAGGGAGAGTGCGCAAGACGGTGCGGAGGTGTGTTAAGGGAGTGTGCGAACGGCGAGTGTGCGCGAGGTGTGGTGTGTAACAGGGAGTACGTTGGTGGAATGTACGGACGGCGTTGGAGCACCGAGCTCGGTTAGGGTGAAAGGGGTAGCGTATGCGTGTGAGCATGCCGGTGAAGCATCGACGGTAACCGGGTTAGCGGTTAGAGCGACGGATAGCCGATGCGAGCACTCGGGGTGCGGTGTGCTTTGTTGGATGCGAGGCCCGGCACGGATCGATGCTGCGTCGCTTCTCTTCGAAGCGTCATTGCCGATTCGGGCTTGGCCCCGCCCCGCACGGTCGAGTCCGGGCCTTGTCGGGCGAGGCGACCGGTCCGGTTCAAGGGCGAGTGGGAGGAAGCGGAACGGTGCCTACTCGTGGGGACGGGGTTCCGACCGGGCGAGCCTCAGCCATCGGGCCCGGGACCGCAAGGTACCGAGCCGCGATGATGCGTGGAACCTCAGCCCGAGCATGCCTCCTCCCCAGAGTCGTGAATGCCGGACGGATCCAACTGCAGGCGACCAAACCACCCGAATTCATTGCTCGGCTTTGCGAAGCCGAGTTTAATGATGTCATGACGCACCGAGGCAAAGGATTGGCAGAGTGATGATTGGCAAAGGATTGGTAGAGCGATTGGCAAATTTTTTATTGGCTGAAATTTGATGTGCAAAATTGGTAGTGGGAGATGCCCCATGTGATGGGATGGCCAATCCACCATCCCTCACATCGGGGGCAAAGGAGCACTAGTTATGGGGTTGATGGCAGTGAAAACTAGCCCGGGAGGGTTAGGATATATCGTGTGTAGGGATCTAGAGAGATGACCTTAGGTGACGTTAAGATAAGGTAGTGACAATGACACCTGTAGTGGGGACGCAGGTAGATTAGAGTGGATGATAATGACGTGGTATGTGCTTAGTTTAAAGGGAAGACGGGGAGCACTAAGTTAGCAGGGCAACAGGTAGATTAGATGATGCCGTGTGGAAGGAACAGGTGTGATTGCACAGGTGTGCAACTGAAAGGTGTGTGGAGCAGTGTATGAGTGAGAGAAGGTGATTGTGCGTTGTGCTGACCAAATGGTCCAGGAGGGAAGGAGGGTGCAGGTGGCACCAGGTGTGCAACAACAGGTATGAAGAACAGGTGTATGGAGAATGGTTGTGTGGAATAAATGGTAGTGTGGAATATCTGGAGTATTCGAATGGATGGTCGTGGAGTGAGTATGGTGGAAACTATGGAGTGGAGTGGATGGTGCGAAGGTGTGAATGGGGGAAGAGTGGACCCCCATCACGAATACCCGGGGCGGGTAGTGTAAGTGTTAGGTAGTGGGTATAGGTAAATTGTGGTTGGATATTGGCATCTGTGGTGCGGGTGAAAGAATGGTATTTGGATGGGTGCATTAGTGTTGTGTAAATGGCTGGGCGTGTAGCCTGTTAGTGTGTGTAGTTGGTTTGGGCACTCCACCACTGTGAGGATGTCGGCCAGGTGAGGCCGCAGGTGGGCTCTGGGAGCCGGTAGTTGTTGTGCATGGGGCCCGAGGATCCGGAGGACGGACCCGGGTAGCCCAGTGCCAGAGGGCACCGAGGGGTGACAGAGCCAGGAGGGGCCTTCCCCAGTAGATAGGTTAGGGTGAGGAGCTAGGTAAGCTCGGGTGGCAACTGCAGTGGTGGAGGTGTGCAGGTGGGTAGACCTGCTGGGAGAGCTACACGGCCCAGTCCTGAAATTGTGCAAGGGCACCGGGAGTTGAATCGGGGGAGTGAGACCCCAAATTGAGAAGCACCACAGTTTGGTCAATGGGAATTGGTTTTTAGAACCCATAGTGTAAGTTGGCCAATGGATTGGCAGGGAAAGACCCCGGGTAGTGTAAAGTGTGTTAATGTCATTTAGAAAGTAGTTAGGATGAAAATCTCCTTGCACCATCTGCATCCACTCACCCGAGGTGACAGGTACTCCACACCATGCCAGGTTGTTTTATTATTTTAATGTGCAAATGTTTGGAATGTGAGACGCATCATGACGTGGGTGTGACATTGTGCTTTGTGTTCCATTTCTTCCTCCTTATGAGGATTGATGATGAATTGGGTGATGGCAAATTTTGAAGTAGAGGGAGTGAAGACGAATTTGGTATAGGGGAAATATGGGGAAGACGTGACAGTAGTGACGAATTTGTAAATGTGTAGATTTTGTAAATATGGGGTAAGGGCAAGGGTAGAGTAGGTGACAGGGGGGGTGACGTACGGAAGGGACGAGCTTTTCTCACTTCGCTCTCCGTACGCATTTCGCCTTGCATTGCCTTGTTTGATGTGTACCCTTGTGACCTTACCCCTCGCTCATCTGTCTCTCCCCCCTTTTGTCTCCCACATGACCTGTGCGCCATTGGGCGCTGAGGGGAGCGTGCGTGAGTCCGCCATTGTGCGCCCAGAACTCCCAGAACCAGCTGTCTGCATCGATGCACCACATTATGGACCACATGTCTGTGGCCGAGCACCACTTATGGACCCCATGGGTTGGGGCATGGCCCCTCTGCTGGAACCGGCCATGAGGGCCCGAAATCTTGCTGGCATACCTAGGCCACAGGGCACCGATGCCCCACAGGTGAACCATACGTAGTCAGCCCCTGTGGGCCATAAATAAAAAGACATGGACACATTGGGTGCATTTTTTATAACAAATAGGCCGCCAGCAAAAGAAAATGACAACATCTGGAAGAAATAATAATAGCCAGCAGAGGGAGCCGAAGAACAAGAGACCACCTGCAGGGTTAGGGGTTGTTGTTTTTATTTTTTATTGATGAACACTGATGACTGTGCACCGATTGGTGCTTGAGGGTGTGTTGGTGCGTTTTGGGTGCTTTCATGGTGCATTGATGCAGAGCAGACTGTCTCCCCCCCAGAAAGAACAATCACAGGTCCTGGGTTGCGTTTTGTAAATAAAGTAGCGTCACTGTAAATAATGCTCCCCACCGTCAGTGTGTAGTTTGAAGACCATTCCGCAATTCGGTTAGCTGTGGGCGTGAGTCTGTTAGGTAGGGTGCAATGGAGCAGCGGGACATATTTATTTATGTTTTAAAGCTGTCGCACTCAGGGTCAGGTTAAAAGTAGAGGGAACTACACCTACGTGTCACACTAAATTAAAGTTATAGGCCCTGGACGTGCCTAAGAGGAGGAGGGTGCAGTGTTGCGGAAATGAGGACTGTACTGTACTGTATTTTTACTGTACTGTATTTTTTTTATTGTGTGTATTATTATTATTGTTTGATTCTGGCCCCTCCTGCCTCCAGTGTTGTGCAAAGGTTAAAAGGGCGTCCCGGTAGTTAATTCCATAAAGCACACATTGAAGGATACGATAAAACCCTTGTTCAGTAGCTTATATCTTTATTATGTGTTTTAGGGTAAGGCCTTGTCTTCCATTAACATGACACTCCATTGCACCAAGTGAAAAAGATAGATTCCCTTCATTCCCATTCCCAAAAACCTCCATTTCCCCTTTCGTCAATTGCCATTCGCATTGCCAACCAACAATTGCCGCCATTGGCCACGAGGCAGGGTTGGGGAAGAAAGGCGTGCCCGCCCGTCGTCATCAAGGGCGGAGCCAGAGGGTCGCGCGACCAACCAGGGCCGAGGTGAGCACACCGGTACCCCACAGGTGAACCATACGTAGACCGTAACAATTGGCTCCCCGACGGGGAATCGAACCCCGGTCTCCCGCGTGACACTCGACATCGTGACATCGAACCCCGGTCTCATCCCACTCCTGACACCAATTGTTACGGTCCGCGGTTAAGGATGTTGGTTTGCCGAGCGGAGGCACCGCGACCTAACAGTTTCCCCGATTCACCCGATTCACCCGCACGTTGGCCGTATCGCGCCACAGATATCCAATATGGAAAAGACAAAGACGACGGATGTGAAGAAAAGGAATAAGAAGATGAAACAAAGGTTGAAAATACTACTAAATTTATTTACTATGTACAGGCTCAAAGAAACCAAGGAGGAGGAAAGATAATAAAATAATATACAGAAGCTTTTCAGAGACACAGTGAAAATCGCTAGCTTATCTAAACAGACTTAATTAATGCCCAGGACAGAACAAACGAAGACGACTCACACGGGGAATGATGATAGGAATGGCAGGTGGATGTTTTGAGGGAGAGGGAGGTCCAACGGGTCCTGCAGCACGATCGGCGCGTTGGGCAGCCGCCGTTCCTTCGCGGCCCTGCTCAAAATCGCCGTCCAGGCCCCAAGCGGCTGTGGTGTTGTTGCTGCTGTGGACGCTGCTGCTGGCGAGCAAGGTGACGAATAGCAGGCTTTGTGCTTCCCTGGGTGATCTCCTTTGAACAAGAATCGCTGCTGGATGATCTTTTCTCTTTGGACAAGAATCGCTGCTGGATGATATCCCTTCTCTCTCTTGGACCTCACAACCCAGCTCTCTCTTGGACCCTTTTACTCAGCTCTCCTCTGACGACCCAGCTCTTTTCTTTGCACCTCACCACGCAGCTCAGCTCAGCCCTGGTCACTCTTGCGCGCGCGCTTTTATAATGCCGCCGGCGATTAAGCCGCCGGCCTTCAGGACACGCCCATCGGTGTGCTCACCTCGGCCCTGGTTGGTTGCGCGAACCCTCTGGCTCCGCCCTTGATGATGACGGGCGGGCACGCCTTTCTTCCCCAACCCTGCCTCGTGGCCAATGGCGGCAATTGTTGGTTGGCAATGCGAATGGCAATTGACGAAAGGGGAAATGGAGGTTTTTGGGAATGGGAATGAAGGGAATCTATCTTTTTCACTTGGTGCAATGGAGTGTCATGTTAATGGAAGACAAGGCCTTACCCTAAAACACATAATAAAGATATAAGCTACTGAACAAGGGTTTTATCGTGTCCTTCAATGTGTGCTTTATGGAATTAACTACCGGGACGCCCTTTTAACCTTTGCACAACACTGGAGGCAGGAGGGGCCAGAATCAAACAATAATAATAATACACACAATAAAAAAAATACAGTACAGTAAAAATACAGTACAGTACAGTCCTCATATCCGCAACAATATATATATATATATATATATATATATATATATATATATATATATATATATATATATATATATATATATATATACAGACTTGGCATTTAATATGGAATATTTTTTTTGTAGGGGTGAACTTACTTTTCAAGATGACTTAGAACCAAAAGTTCATTGGAATTATGTTGAAATTATTCTAGATTTTGTTAATGTGACCTTTAAAAGAAACAAAAACCACATTTGACATTTCGAACCAAATAAATTGATCCTTGAAAGTGATGTAAACTGATATCGAACTCAATTCACGGACAGTACTGTGTTAAACTTCTGTACGTTTTCCAGTAGTATCTCTTTATTTTGCACATTAGCCAAAAAAAAATTCAACAAAAACAAAAGCTAAATTATGACTGGGATTACGGACAGTAAAATTACAGTTCAGTACTTCGTGTAACCCCCACGAGCATTCAGGAGAGCATGTACACGTCGAGGCATGCTGTTCATGAGATTTGCCAAGGTTTGCACAGGAATCGCTTGCCATGCAGTGACAATAGTCTGCTGCAATTCACGCACAGAGGTAGGCTGCTGGTCCAAGTTGTCGATTTGACGAGGTAAATTCTGCCCACAAGTTCTCTATCGGATTCATATCCGGGGACATGGCAGGCCACTCCATATGCTCTACACCACGGTCAGCAAGAAAGTGTTGGTTCATGCGAGCACGACGAGGCCGTGCATTGTCATCTTGGAAGACAAAGTTTCCTCGAAAGGCTGCATGAGCAAATGAAAGCAATGTTTCTTCCAGAATGACCCTGTACTTGAACTGGTTCAGGTTTCCATTCAGAACAACCAGGTCAGTTTTGCCCCCTGCATGAAAAGCAGCCCAAACGGTCACCCCACCACCTCCAGCTTGGACTCTTGGCACTATACAATCTTCGTTGTGGGCTTCATGCACTTGTCTGCGCACTCGGATGCGGCCATCTTGACAATAGACCAGAAATCTAGACTCGTCACTGAAGGTCACGTGATTCCAGTGTCCTGGCTGCCATTGACGGTGCTCTCTGGCCCACTGCAATCGGCGCTGGCTGTGTTGTCTGGTCAGGTGTGGCTTTCTCAGGGGATGCCTGGCACGATAGCCTGCTTGAACCAGTCGTTGATTGACTAGCCTTCTGGATACAGGCACATTTGTCAGTTGCTGCCACTCAGCCCTAAGCCGATTAGCTGACTTGGTACGGCCATTGCAGACTAACCGGTGCAGCTGGCGATCAACTCTCCTTGTGATTCTGCGTGGACGTCCTGGCCTCGGTATTGGAGTAGGGACACCCCACTGAGCATTTCGTTTCAGGATCTTTGACACCTGACCTTGAGTGATGCCATACTGCCGAGCAATAGCACGCTGTTTCATGCCAGAATTTCGTAAAGCCACCACTCCATGACAAACAGCATTGTCAAGACGATGGACCATCTCCAGAGGAAGCGGCAATAACTTTTGTGGACGTGCAGCAGTAGTTTTCCACTAATACAGAACGCAACAACCCTTATGTACCAATCGTATATAAGGGTGAAGTGAAGTGAAGTTTGTCCTTATCAAATGAAATAAGTGAAGCCAATCGTCAAATGTACCTGTCCTTACATTTTGTCACGCCACCTGTGATATAATGCTGTTATTGACTTCTTGCTGCGAAAGACAATCAGTGACATGGTTCTTTCAACAAAGACGTCACCGAAGGGTAAAAGAAACTCACCATATTGATATACTGAGTTCAGAAAGTAAACCCAAGTCAAGAAAAAAAAAATCCCATATTAAATGCCAAGTCTGTATATATATATATATATTGTTACAGATCTCGGGGGTCGGCTCTCCCCTTATCAAGGGGGGGGGGGGGTTAATCCCCTTGTCTTTTTAGCTGGCCGTCCCGAGTCCTGGAAGCTATAACGTCCTTCCCGGCGCGGCGTTAGGTAGGGTTTGCTAGATCTCGGGGTTCGCTGCTACCTAAGTACTAACGCCCGCAGGAAACGAGGGAATAACTCCCGCTCGAACCACGGATATGATGGATAATGCCGAGCGGTTAGCAATCCGCGATCCGAGCTATTAACAAAGACTAAACCCGATTCTGAGCGGTTGCGATCGTGCCACAGGTACTCAATTGAGAGAAAGGACGGATGCGATTGGATTAGGGAAAACCAAGAAAGAACAAGGTAATTTATTAAAAATATACAGAAGGAAAGAGGAAACAAAAGGATGTACAGGAAGAAGAAGAAGCGGCAGGACACAGGGCAGTCTTATCACAGTCTTAACTTATTACCCCAGACAAACATACACACTCACACGGGGATTGTAGCTGGTAGGGTGGAAGGTCCAGGTAGATGGTCCAGGCGATGGGGTCCAGGCTCCGGTCCCGCGGGCGAAAACCCGGCAGGCAGCTCCGCGCGTAGTTGGAACGCGACCGGACCTTACATATGGCGGGGGGGGAGGCTCGTGTCCTTTGTACGTAATAAACGTATGGTCGAGTCAAACGCTCTCTCTCTCTCAAGTTCTCCATTCAGCGCCAGCGAGTGAGTCCTCCTTTGCCAATGTGCGCTCCGTGTAGGCCTTCGCAATGTACTCAGCGCTCTCTCATCAAGTTCACCAAAAGAAGATGTCCGTGCAAATCCGTAATAGGGCTTTGCGCTCGCGCTTATATAACGCGAGCCAAGATCACTCCGCGCGCTCCAAAACCACGCCCGCCAGCGATCTCACCTCAGCCCTGGTTGGTTGGCGAGGGCTTACCGGCCACGCCTTTGACGGCTGGTTGACGGGCCACACCTTGTTCTTGGCATCCCGCCCCCTTCTTCCTCGAGCCTGACCGCATGGTTAATGGCCTCATTTGAACGAGCTTCAGCTCAATGGCAGCGAACGCTGCTAACGAAGGCGCGTAATGGCATTGCTTGGAGAGAGAGGTCGCAAAATGGACGAAAGGGCCTACTCCTTATTTGATTGATGCAACGCAGGTTCAACTATTGGAAACACGGCCTTAACTAAAACACATAATAATGAAATAACTGGAATTTCTAAGGTGGCCTACGTGTTGCTGTGGACTAACTAGGGGTGCAACCTTTAACCTTTACTGTCATATTTACAAGAGTTATTTATTTACAACAAGTGTGGGTTCTAAAACCACAACAATATATATATATATTTATATATACATATATATATATATATATATATATATATATATATATATATATATATATATATATATATATATATATATATATTGTTACGGTTCTCCGCCGCCCTTCTCACCCTTACCAAGGGGGGATTAATCCCCTTGTTCTTTCTGGGCTTGACGGAACCGAGAGACTTGAAACGCCTCTTCCGGGCAAAATGCAAAGTAGGGTTTCGGGACCAAGTCTCGCTCGTACCTAAATCCCTGCGCCGCCACGGAAGCGAGGAAGCAAGCCTCGCACGAGCCACGTGTGATCTGGGTACACCGAGCGGATTGAGTACCACGTGGTCCGTGCAGTTTTAGGTAGTGGAACCCGATTCGAGCGGTTCTATTCGTACCACGCTTAGCCAATGAGGAAACCACAGGAACGATCGAATGGAAAAGGAAGAACACAGGTTTAATTATGATTCCCACACGTATATACAGTGATCAGTGAATGCAGAGACACAGAGCAGCACTTAGTCAGTCTTATCTTAGTGCCCAGACTCGGGCCCCTCACACTCACACAGGGAATTGCAGATGGGTTGATGTTCCAGCCAAACGCGTCGACGTGGTCGTCCAGGGACGGCCCCGTCCGGCTCTCCACGGTCCCAGCACATCCCGCGAAGATGGCAAGCAGGCGGTGGAAGGAACCTCGTAGCGTGTCTCCCGAACAAAGGCAGCCGATGACGTAGAATGGAAAATGCGCGTCTCTCAGCGCAGCTGGCGGTTACACAGCCGTTATCACTCGTGTGACGTAATGCACTGTATGCAGCTCGGCCTCCAGCTCAACTGAGTGTCACTTTATAATAGCGTGTATTCCGGTTCATGGGCGTCTTTCTTCACCCGCGTATCTCTCAATTCCTGCTCGTCAACGAGTCCTCTCATCAATCCTTCAGTCCATCAGCCAGTCTTCCCGCGCTAGTCCTCTGACGCTCAGTCCTCCTGGGGGCTTTGCGCGATGGGTTATATAGATACGCCCCGAACCTTCTTGAACCCTCTCGAACCTTCCAACCACGCCCTGTGACGCAGTGCTGCCACCACACCCTCTGAGCCCTGGTTGGCAGCTCGTGCTTACCGTCAGCTCCTCTGCCGCCCCTCATTTGGCTCCGCCCCGACCTCCTAGGCCTGCCTCATGTTAATTCGCCCAAAATGAACCAAAGTCAGCGCAAAGGGGCATGAGGCTAGGGAGGAGGGATAGTCAGTAGAAGTAGGACCTATTCTCCTGACTCTACTCAACGCAGAACTAACATATGAAAAGGACTAAGCTCACAAATACTAAGAGATAACTACACTATCGCGAGGCTACATGTTGCTTGTGTGACTAACTATGAGGGGGAAATTTAAACCTTTATTATACTGACTGTACAAAACTCAAAACCACAACAATATATATAGATATATATAGTGCATTCAGAAAGTATTCAGACCCCTTCACTTTTTCACATTTTGTTATGTTGCAGCCTTATGCTGAAATCGTTTAAATTCTTTTTTTCCCTCATCAATCTACACTCAATACCCCATAATGCCAAAGAGAAAACAGGATTTTAGAAAGTTTTGCAAATTTATTAAAAAGAAAAAACTGAAATATCACATTTACATAAGTATTCAGACCCATTGCTATGACACTTGAAATTTAGCTCAGGTGCCTCCCATTTCTCTTGATCATCTTTGACATGTTTCTACATCTTGATTGGAGTCCACCTGTGGTAAATTCAATTGATTGGACATGATTTGGAAAGGCACACACCTGTCGATATAAGGTCTCACAGCTGACAATGCATATCAGAGTAAAAACCAAGCCATGAGGTCGAAGGAACTGCCTGGAGAGCTCAGAGACAGGATTGTGTCGAGGAACAGATTTGGGGAAGCCTAGAAAAAAAATTCTGCTGCATGGAAGGTTCCCAAGAGCACAGTGACCTCCATAATTCTTAAATGGAAGAAGTTTGGAACAACCAGGACACTTCCTAGAGCTGGCCGCCCGGCCACACTGAGCAATCGGGGGAGAAGGGCCTTGGTAAGAGAGGTGACCAAGAACCCAATGGTCACTCTGGCTAAGCTCCAGAGATCCTGCGTGGAGATGGGAGAAACTTCCAGAAGGATAACCATCACTGCAACACTCCACCGATCTGGGCTTTCTGGCAGAGTGGCAAGACGGAAGCCTCTCCTCAGTGAAAGACGCATGAAAGCCCACAGAATCTTGTTTCTCACAGTCTGAGAGTCCTTTAGGTGCTTTTTTGCAAACTCCAAGCGGGCTTTCATGTGTCTTTCACTGAGGAGAGGCTTCCGTCTGGCCACTCTGCCATAAAGCCAAGATCGGTGGAGTGTTGCAGTGATGGTTGTCCTTCTGGAAGTTTCTCCCATCTCCACACAGGATCTCTGGAGCTCAGCCAGTGACCATCGGGTTCTTGGTCACCTCTCTTACCAAGGCCCTTCTCCCCCGATTGCTCAGTTTGGCCAGGCGGCCAGCTCTAGGAAGAGTCCTGGTTGTTCCAAACTTCTTCCATTTAAGAATTATGGAGGCCACAGCGCTCTTGGGAACCTTCAATGCAACATAGATTTTTTTGTAGGCTTCCCCAATCTGTGCCTCGACACAATCCTGTCTCTGAGCTCTGCAGGCAGTTCCTTCGACCTCATGGCTTGGTTTTTGCTATGATATGCATTGTCAGCTGTGAGACCTTATATAGACAGGTGTGTGCCTTTCCAAATCATGTCCAATCAATTTAATTTACCACAGGTGGACTCCAATCAAGGTGTAGAAACATGCCAAAGATGATCAAGAGAAATGGGAGGCACCTGAGCTAAATTTCAAGTGTCATTGCAAAGGGTCTGAATACTTATGTAAATGTGATATTTCCGTTTTTTCTTTTTAATAAATTTGCAAAACTTTCTAAAATCCTGTTTTCTCTTTGTCATTATGGGGTATTGAGTGTAGATTGATGAGGGAAAAAATGAATCTAAACGATTTCAGCATACAGTTGCAACATAACAAAATGTGAAAAAGTGAAAGGGTCTGAATACTTTCAGAATGCACTGTGTATATATATATATATATATATATATATATATATATATATATATATATATATATATATATATATATATATATATATATATATATATATATATATATATATAGTTATTTATTTATTTATTTACAAGCCTTTCACTGGGTCACAAGTGGCCACTCTCGGACCCGCTTCCCGACATTTGACCCTGAAGCCCCAAGTCACGGATAACTCAACGACTTGATGGGTTGCTAAGCAACCATGGACACCATCTGGAAAGGCTAAATCTGGCAAAAATGACGGACACTCCATGACTCGCTTTACCTTACTGTTGCTTTAGTCCCGCCAAGATGGGGAACCGCGCTGCCAATGCCCCACCTCATCTACGTATTGTGGTACGGCCTAGCGAAACCATAGGTGAGGCGTTAGCTATTCCAATGGAGTGAATTGATGGGATTAAACTTTCCGACTATATTTAAACACTCTGTCTAACTAATGAAGGAAAGAGGCAATCAAGCAGGTTTGGAAACAGATCTTGTACTAAAGAGGCATGTATTTACAAAGATTGAAGTGTTTACAGAAACGCAGTGTCTCATGAGAACATTCTTACTGCGAGCACTCAGAGAACCCCTTATCTAACCGGACTTACAGAATACAGAGAGGCGGCACATTCATCTGGGGAAATTAGATAGAAAAGGGGACAGAAACACCATGGTGAGTCGGCTTGGCCCCTGTGGATCTCAACGAGGTGTCGATGCAAGTGAGTGAGAGAATCAGGTGGGAGATGTGCTTTTGTGCCGTGCTTATCAGTGAAAAAACTGTTGGGGTGTCCTGTTGTTGTTGATGCTCCACTACAGGTGAGTCCTGGGGTGTTAGCGCTGAAATATGTAAGGTTATACGGTGCATGTGTGAAAGATGTGCAACAAATCAGTTCGACTGGATTTGTCAACGCCCGTTCCACCTGTCAGTTTGAGCAGCACCTCCAGTCATGCCTTCTTCATCACCAGAACATGAGGAGCATCCGTTCCGCCTGGCGAGTTTGACAAGCACTTCCTTTCATACCTTTGGTTTCCGTCAGGAGCGCCCATTCCGTCCAGCGAGTTTGAAGAGCGCCCTGTCCTTTGGTAACGTTGCAGCGCTTGCCTAGCTTGGCGCTTTGCGTTCTGCTAGTAGTGTTGGAGGGGCACTTGGCGAGAGTGCAACAGAAGTAGTGTTAGCGAGTGTGCAACAGAAGCACTCTCGTGTTTCACTATGTAGCGCCTCTGGTGTTCACCCCCGGACTGCACGCATACTCAGGATCTGAGCTGCTCTTTTCTTGGACTGCACCAGATCTGCACATCAACTCCCTGGTGTGCAAACTCTTCCACAACCACTCTGTGCCGGTTTTTTATTGTCGCCTACGACTACGTGGTGGCGCCAATGACCTCTGCTATTGCATATTGGCAACCGACCCGATTGGCTGAGGTGTGCTGCAATGCAACGGCTGGAATTGGTCACTGCATTTCAGGAAGCGCCTCTTTTGATCTGATTCTTGAACGGCGTCAAGTTAAGATAACTACAGCTCATGTACAAGAGCATAAACTTTCCACACAGTCCCCCTCCTTTTCAACACACTTAGTCTATCGGTTCACAATCTTGTGTGTGCCCTCAGAAAAAAAAGTTTTTCACTGAGTGACGAGCCACATATGCACCACTTATTTCACTTGTTGATCACTTGCAAAGTGGCGGCCTCTTAAAGCGACTTTGAGTGGAACAAACAGGTGAAGGTCCAGAGGGGCCAGGTCAGGACTGTATGGAGGATGCTCCAACACCTCAAAGTTCAATGGCCGGAGGGTTTCCACAGTAGATCAGATACAGAATCACGGTGCGGACTGGTTCAATGGTTTCTTCTGTTGTGGACGTGGATGAGCGTCTAGATTTTTCATCACCAGTGACACTTGTGTGACCGTTTTTGAACATGGAAATCCAATCATACACACTCTGCTGCGGTAAAGCACTGTTCCCATATTGTGCTGCAAGTCTGCGATGGATGTCTGCCCCTGGTACACTTTCAGCCCACAAACATGGTATCACTGTACTCTGCTCTCCTTTGGTGCAACCGGACAGCGGAGCTGTCACGTTAACTCGCTTACGATGACACAACTACTGACCGCTCAAGGTTGAAAATGCTTCACAACAGCGCACAGTTCGTGCTTGTACCTGCAAGTACAATAAGCAATGTAGTAAACACAACACAGTTTTTAATAAATCATTGCGGATACTTTTGGACTCACCCTCATATATATTGGCAGGTTAGCCTAGAGGTACGCACACCTGCCTCTAATCTGTCTAGCCTGTGTTTGAATCTCAGCCCAGCTGTAAATTGTCAACCTGATGGTTCATCAATGTGTGTGCCGTAGCTCGGATGGACGTTAAATGGGTGTCCCATCTTCCGGCGTTAGTAGTTGGACATTAAAGATCCCACAATGTTCTTCACAAAGTGTAGGCAAGCTATAGTGCATGCATACGCTATACAAGCTGAATCCTTACGATAATTCATGGACCCAGTGTGTATTTGTTTATCGCACTACTCCTCTAGTTCTGGGCTGATTACATCCAGACATGCTACATAGGATTAGCATGACCCCAATTAGTGTATAGGAATGTTTCTATATTTGCTGGTTGTCTTGACGGGGTGAGGGTGGGTGGGGGGTGGGCGGGCAGGGAGGGAGGAACAACACAAATTCTCTATTTAACTGTGTATCATGTAGTGCCGCCTCTAGGTGGGAGATGGTATTACAAGTTCCACCCTTTACAATACAGTATTCCTGTCCCCACATTTCCAGGGCATTGCCCATCAGATGGTTATATAAAACATACATACAAACATACATACACTTCTGTGTATATAAAACTAGCAGAAGTACCCGGCATTGCCGGGCGGGGGAGGAGAGGGGAGGGGAACGGGGGGGAGGAGAGGGGAGGGGAACGGGGGGGAGGGGAGGAGAGGGGGGGAGGGTAGAAGAGGGGGGGGAGGGGAGAAGAGGGGGGAGGGGAGGGGGAGAGAGGGGGAGGGATGGGAGGGGGAGGGGTGGGAGGGGGGAGGGGAAGGGGGAGGGGAGGGGAAGTGGAGGGGGGAGGGGAGGGGGGAGGGGGAAGGGGGAAGGGAGGGGGAGGGGGGAGGAAAGGGGAGGGCCAGTCAACAATGACGTTGCAGTTCTCATGGTCGGAGAGCAGCACAACAATCGCGACATCGTCCTGCATCTTTGCAACAGCACGAAGCGGATTTTGGAGACTCACCGATCCTGTGACGCCCTCCAGTACCGGCGTTGCCGGGCGGGGGAAGGGAGACCCGTACATTCCCAACCCGTACATTCGCCCTCTCGACTCAAGCTCACTCGGACAAAAGCCTCGCACAAATTACACCGTGAAGGCCCAATGGCCATGTCTATGCCACAAATCAAGTACGTGAGCGAGTCGGGTGCACTGAATTGAAAATATATAGAACGCTCATACTCTGTGAAAAGTGAAGCCGCCGTGTCGCCATCTTGGTTAGCACGACTCAACCAACTCGCTTCGCGGATCTCGTTTGTTTTGAACGTGTGAATTACGTGCGAATGCGTAACTGTGAGTTTATGGCGGCAAGGAGCATCACGTGATCGCTCTGAGCGAATCAGCGCGCTGCTCTGCCACCTGATCAGATTCCGTGTGTAATATTCCTCGCTGAAATGCGCTGAGGTAAATATGAATAAAAAATATGGATCTCGTAAAGATGAAAGAAAAAAAACCCATGTGGTGTGAATGGCAATGTTCCTCGCTGAAATGTGGAAAAACGCAATCGCTTTTCGCTCTGAAATACGTGCGAACGTGTAACTGAGTTAATGGCGGCAAGGAACATCACGTGATCGCTGTGAGCGAATCAGCACGCTGCTCTGCCACCAGTCAGATTCCGTGCATAATATTCCTCGCTGAAATGCGCTGAGGTAAAAATATGGTAAAAAAATATTATGAAATAATTTTTTTTAGGTCGGCCATGTTCTTCCCAGGCTCAATAGCCATGTCTATGCCAAATATCAAGCACGTGAGCCTCTCCGTTTAGTTGTCTATCGGTAACATTACACACACACAAACTGTGTTTTATATATATAGATAGTGTATAAATATGAATATATATATATATTTTTTTTTTAAATAGAACATGGCACTCGGTAAAGCGCATACCTCCGCCAGGCTGAACAGTTTACGTTTTGTATCCCACTGATAGGCCAGATCTGGATCTGTACCAAAACCAAAATCGAATCGCCTTGTTCTTATCACCTAACCAACTCATCCACCAGGTTTTGTCATAACTTGTCCACTTCCTCTTCTCCTCCTACCTCCTCTTTCCTTCATAAATGGTGAGGTCCAATGGCACCAAACTTCCGCCCTGCCTTGACCACAATCCTCCTCCACAGCCTCCATCCTCAACCAACTCTTTCCACTCTCCAACCACCCCCACCTTACTGATATCCCTCTTCACACAATCCTCCCATCTCAACCACAGTCGACCTCTTTTCCTCCTACCTTGCTCCCTCGACCTATACACTATTTGCCATTTTCTCATCCCCCATCTGCATCAAATATCCAGTCCATCTCAGCCGCATTTCACCAATCTCCCCGTCAAGCTCATCTGCACACCAATATCCTCACTCAGTTCATCAATCCTCCTTCTAATCACACTCTTCACTCCCGCAATCCTCCTGGCCTGGTTGTTCTCGCAAACCTGCAGCCTCTGTTGTTGTCTCTCTGTTCATGCAACCGTTTCCTAACCGTAATGGTAGGCCGGCATTACAGGCGACAGTAGAACCTTCCCTTTCCATCTCCTTGAAATCTTTCTGTCGGCCATTACTCCCTCCACCCTCCTCCATGCATTCGCACCCACCTCAATCCTACTCCACACCTATGCATCTGACTTACCATCCCTGGTCACTGTTCTACTGAGACACCGAAACCTATTTCCTTGTCTGATCTCCTTCCCCTCTAACCTGATATTCATTTATTTTCTCTGCTGCCAAACCCACATCGCCTCAGTCTTCTCCATACTCATCTTCAGCCCATGCTTCCCAAATGCCTCCTTCCACTTCCTGCATCTCCTGACTACTCTCCACCACAACAGCCAGATCGTCCGCATACAACATCCTCCCCAGAATACCCCTCATGTTTACCTTCCTGCTTACCAGCTCCATCACCATGATAAACATGATTGGGCTGAAAGAGCTTCCCTGCCTCAAACTGATGTTCACACTGAACTCTTCAGACATCCTTGGATCAACCAAAACTCTTCCCTTTGTTCCCTTCGTTCCCTTGAACTCGTACACAATGTTTTAAAATATTGTGCTATACTGTATATATCATTTTGGCCCATGTCTCAATGGTGAAGAATCACTTGAAAACTTCTCATATCTGGATCCAAATTTGGATATTCATCAAAATTTAATCACAGTCCTTGTCACAGACCCAACCTGCCCGCCAGCTTTCGTCCAAATCCGTCCACAACTTTTTTTAGATATCGTGGTTTATATCGTTTTTGCCCCTATCTAATAATGGTGAAGAATTACTTAAGAAATTCTTGCATCCGGATCTTCAACAAAATCGAATAATTTCATCCTTGTCATACACCCAACCGCGCCACCAAATTTAGTCCAAATCCATCCATAATTTTTGAGATATCCTGTTCACAGACAGGTAAACAAACAGACAGGGCCGAGCCAAGGTGGCCGAGGTAATAAAAAGGTATGTTTGAGTATATAAATTTGGAATGTATAAAAATGCTTTATGCATGTACAAGCCTGGTGTTGGCTTAGTGGTTAGGGTGCCGGCTTGGGATCCTAGGATCCTGGGTTCGAATCCCGGTCGATCGCTGAATTAACACCAGGGGGGTTGACTCAGCCTGTCATCCTTCCGAGGTCGGCCGGCTTGGGATCCTAGGATCCTGGGTTCGAATCCCGGTCGATCGCTGAATTAACACCAGGGGGGGTTGACTCAGCCTGTCATCCTTCCGAGGTCGGCAAATTGAGTACCAGCTTGCTGGGATGAATGATCACGGTGTGTACCCCGGTTTAGAATAGGTACACCTTATCCCTGCGCATCGTAGGAGGCGACCAAGGGTTGGCGTCAGGAAGGGCATCCGGCATCGTAAGAGCGTGACCAAGGGTTGGCGTCAGGAAGGGCATCCGGCATCGTAAGAGCGTGACCAAGGGTTGGCGTCAGGAAGGGCATCCGGCCATAAAAACATTGCCTCAAACAGGGAACCATGATTGTCATGGGGCCCGCAAGGCTAACCCCTGCTCTAGCGGGGAAAATTGCCTTAAAACGATCATTCATTCATTCATGTACACGTGTGAAACTGAATATTTACGACATTCAGATAATTTCTAAAAATGACTGTCGTCCACAATAACAAAGCGAAACAGCCAGAAGGTTTGTTTGTGTAAGCTTGCTTGGGGCTTCATAACTCAGTGACACACTGCCAGGATTTCAAACTAATTCCTGTTACACATACTTACAATGTCTGGAGTATGAATGCATTAATCCTGTATCCAGCTTAAATAGTGATGTCAGAATATCAAACAGTCAAACAATGCCATGCAGACAACCTGGAAATAACAGGGAGAAGGTATTCTTTGCTACAAGTTGCCAAGCGAGAAAAGAACGGAAAAAAGGGAAGAGAGCGAGAGAGAAAAGAGAGAATGTTCGATAGACAGAGAGGGTGACCAGGCAAGAAACAGAGAAACACATAAACAGGGTAAGGATAAGAGAGTGAGGAAGCGCAAAAAGGTGAGGATGATAGAGAAAAGGTGAGAATGATGACAGAAAATGTGAGAATAACAAAGAGAAAATAGGGAGGTTGAGGGGGCAGGAGAAAAGGTGACAATGAGAGAGAGGACAAAAGTGAGGATGGAGAGAGAGAAAAGGTGGGGATTAGACAAAGAGGAAAGGTGAGGGTGAGAGAGAGGACAAAAGTGAGGATGGAGAGAGAGAAAAGGTGGGGATGCGACAAAGAGGAAAGGTGAGGATGAGACAGAGAGAGAAGGTGAGGATGAGACAGAGAGAGAAGGTGAGGATGAGACAGAGAGAGAAGGTGAGGATGAGACAGAGAGAGAAGGTGAGGATGAGACAGAGAGAGAAGGTGAGGATGAGACAAAGAAAGGTGAGGATGAGACAGAGAAAGGTGAGGATGAGACAGAGAAAGGTGAGGATGAGACAGAGAAAGGTGAGGATGAGACAGAGAAAAGTCAGGATGAGAGAGAAAGAAGGTGAGGAATATATATATACATAGAATTTTATTTTATTTTAATATTTTAGAGAAAGAAGGTGAGGTGAGGATTTTTGAGAACAATCAGGGCAGTGATGAGAAAGAAATAACGTGATAATGAGAGAGAGGGTGAGGATGAGAGAGAAAGACAGTGAGGATGAGAGAGAAGGGTGAGGATGAAAGAGAAGGGTGTGGATGAGAGGGAGAGGGATGGTGAGCGTGAGAGGGAGGATGACAAGAGGAGGAATGGTGAGGGTCAGAGGGAGGGTGAGAGGAAGAGGGATGGTGAGGGTGAGAGGAAGAGGGATGGTGAGGGTGAGAGGAAGGGGGATGGTGAGGTGAGATGGAGGATGACAGTGAGAGGGAGGGTGACGGTGAGAGGAAGAGGGACGGTGAGAGGGAGGGTGACGGTGAGAGGGAGGGTGACGGTGAGAGGAAGAGGGATGGTGAGGTGAGATGGAGGATGACGGTGAGAGGGAGGGTGACGGTGAGAGGGAGGGTGATGGTGAGAGGAAGGATGATAGAAAGAGGGATGGTGATGTGAGAGGTAGGGTGAGGGTGAGAGGAAGAGAGAGGTAAGGGTGAGAGGGAGGATGACAGGAAGCGGGATGTTGAAAGTGACAGTGAGGATGAGAGGAAGAGGGAGGTGAGGGTGAGAGGAAGATGGAGGTGAGGGTGAGAGGAAGAGGGAGGTGAGGAAGAGAGGAAGAGGGAGGTGAGGATGAGAGAAGAGGGAGGTGAGGATGAGAGAAGAGGGAGGTGAGGGTGAGAGGAAGACGTAGGTGAGGGTGAGAGGAAGAGGGAGGTGAGGATGAGATGAAGAGGAATGTTGAGGGTGAGAGGAAGAGGGAGGTGAGGGTGAGAGGAAGATGGAGGTGAGGGTGAGAGGAAGAGGGAGGTGAGGATGAGAGGAAGAGGGAGGTGAGGATGAGAGAAGAGGGAGGTGAGGATGAGAGAAGAGGGAGGTGAGGGTGAGAGGAAGAGGTAGGTGAGGGTGAGAGGAAGAGGGAGGTGAGGGTGAGAGGAAGAGGGAGGTGAGGGTGAGAGGAAGATGGAGGTGAGGGTGAGAGGAAGAGGGAGGTGAGGAAGAGAGGAAGAGGGAGGTGAGGATGAGAGAAGAGGGAGGTGAGGGTGAGAGAAGAGGGAGGTGAGGGTGAGAGGAAGACGTAGGTGAGGGTGAGAGGAAGAGGGAGGTGAGGATGAGATGAAGAGGAATGTTGAGGGTGAGAGGAAGAGGGAGGTGAGGGTGAGAGGAAGATGGAGGTGAGGGTGAGAGGAAGAGGGAGGTGAGGATGAGAGGAAGAGGGAGGTGAGGATGAGAGAAGAGGGAGGTGAGGATGAGAGAAGAGGGAGGTGAGGGTGAGAGGAAGAGGTAGGTGAGGGTGAGAGGAAGAGGGAGGTGAGGGTGAGAGGAAGATGGAGGTGAGGGTGAGAGGAAGAGGGAGGTGAGGATGAGAGGAAGAGGGAGGTGAGGATGAGAGAAGAGGGAGGTGAGGATGAGAGAAGAGGGAAGTGAGGGTGAGAGGAAGAGGTAGGTGAGGGTGAGAGGAAGAGGGAGGTGAGGATGAGATGAAGAGGAATGTTGAGGGTGAGAGGGAGGATGATAGAAAGTGGGAGGATGAGAAGAAGAGGGAGGATGGTAGATGGTGGTGAGAATGTGGAGGAGCCATTTTGTTAGCACAGCAAGCGACCAAGGCATCGCCGCACTAGTTATTGTATCCTCCCCGTGTATGCGATCAAAGGGATTTTTATTATAATTGTATGAATACAAGGGTGGCTCGTGACCACCTTTTATGGGCATTGCCATGGTAACAAGCGGGCATTGTGTCAGTGAGTGAGTGAGCCGTTCGCCGTCTCGCCCGTGTTAATGTCTGCTCGCCTCTCTGCTTACCTCGGAGGCGGCTGCCGGCATCCATCTTGTCCGGCTCCCCTTCAGCTGTGCCCCGAGCTTCCTTTGTCAGACTGCGAAAGGTACAAGAGAGGATGGAGTGAGGAACAAGGACAGGAGGTGATGTGGAAAAGGCACGAAAATGGGAATATTTTAGTGCAAGTATGAAGAGAGAGAGAGAGAGAGAGAGAGAGAGAACCAGACAAACATACATGTCGAGTTGGACAAGAGACAGGAGGTGGAAAAAGTGGGGGGGAAAGAACAATCAGGGCATTGTGAGCATAACAGGCACAGGAAGACAGACAAGAGATAGTGAAAGAGGTTTTAAATCATAAAAAGATCAAACCACTCATTTGTAATCAGCATCATCCACACAAACCACATCCAACACCACAAAATGGCGCGCTCTCCTCGCAACTTCGTGACGTTGGGATTCGAACCTCAGACCTTCGCACAATCGACACATCAACCAATGCTGTATAAAAATGGCTTCACGTGTCTTAGGGATCCCGATTTACAGGAATACATGAATAACGCGCTGGGAATTGCCTCATTTTCATCGCCTCTGCCCCTTCTGCACCGAACGTATGCTTCGTTCTCACTGCGAGGACGTTCGACAACAACTGCACCAAGATGGCGCCTCATAACGCAGCTCGCTTCGGCTTCGCTCTCCGGTCCCCCTCACCTCGTCGCATCTCTCTAGCCCAGCGAGGAGGACATGACAAGTCGAGAATGGCTACGGCAGTGAAGGAGACGGGCAGCTCAACGCAACCTGGAGCGTGTTGTTGGGCGTTGCGTTGTCGCAATGCGTATAGGGCACGCATCCGGTCAGTGATCAGGTCACTAGTTAGAATCCGGTCAGTGATCAGGTAACTAGTTAGAATCCGGGCAGTGATCAGGTCACTGGTTAGAATCCGGTCAGTGATCAGGTCACTGGTTAGAATCCTGGCAGTCATCAGGTCACTGGTTAGAATCCGGTCAGTGATCACGTAACTAGTTAGAATCCGGTCAGTGATCAGGTCACTGGTTAGAATCCGGTCAGTGATCAGGTCACTAGTTAGAATCCGGTCAGTGATCAGGTCACTGGTTAGAATCCGGTTAGTGATCAGGTCACTAGTTAGAATCCGGGCAGTGATCAGGTCACTAGTTAGAATCCGGTCAGTGATCAGGTAACTAGTTAGAATCCGGGCAGTGATCAGGTCACTAGTTAGAATCCGGTCAGTGATCAGGTCACTGGTTAGAATCCGGTCAGTGATCAGGTTACTGGTTAGAATCCGGTCAGTGATCACGTAACTAGTTAGAATCCGGTCAGTGA
>NC_136263.1:108483118-108528118 GCF_964187855.1 Myxine glutinosa
CAAGTAAGCTGGTTGCTGGCATCTTGTGAACATTTTCCTAATGAGCTGTGACTGCTGAATTTAGCTTTTTGCAAGTCCCAAGTAACCATTATCACTGGCTTTTGTTTGGGTGGTGATCTTGGTGGTGACCTCAAATGGGAGGTGCAGGTTGTCATTTTAATATCATCTTTGTTTTGGCAAACTTGTTCAAGAGCAAGGATCTGCAAATATATTCCAAATTTGTGTGGGACTTCATATAAATGTGTTTCTGTATCACAGGCAGGTGAAAATGCTCGCAGTTGGTGTCATGGGTTGTGTGCTTCGTCTCCATCTCCGGCCTCTAGGACTCGTGCTTTGGAGCTTTACACATTAGCATTCGGATTAGCATAACGTGGCTGTCTTACCCTGAAGGCTGTGCAAGGCATCTGTCCACCAGAACTGTGGGAAATTAAGTGCCTTGGTGAGCATAAAAAAGACTTATTGCTGCTCAAGAGGATCTCAGCATATCTAGGTAAGGTCAAAAGTCAATCAGTTTTCAAAAGCCTTCAGTCAGAAGGATCCCAGGACCTGAAAGCAGAGTTCACAGTGTCCGGCTGCCAAACACTTCCTTTTGTGGACAAAAGATTACACCGTTTCATGCCTCTCTCTCTACTTTCGGTTCGTTTGTAGAGACCACTCAGGAAGCAACGAGCACAAGCGCTGGCCACCGGAGCATGGCGTTCACCCATTGGCACAGCGTGGTGCTCTAGTAAATTCAGCAGTACCGAATTACCCCCACGCTCCCATGAGCTGATGTCCAGATTCAAATCTCAAGGCTTTCCAGATTCTCCTCCTCGTGCTTCTCTGTCCTGCGTAGCATTCACAGGGTTACCAACAACCTATTTAAAACATGGCGTGAATGGCGCGACTGCTGGAAGATGGCAAACCCACAAGCAAAAACAACCACTCAAAGGGAAAAGATCATCAAATACATCAAAATACGAAGCAGGCTTGTCAATGTACATGCAGGATGAAAACAGTAAATATTTACAAAAATAAACAATGACAGGCGCATGGAATTTGGCGGTTCTGTGCAGAGGAATGGAGAGCGATAAATTGCAGCGGCAGCCCCAAGGAATGCTGGACATCTATGCACCAGAGTGGCAGCTCTTACACTATGCCGGCAGGCCTGACATGGAGGCAGTAGAATGAATATGGAGGCACAGCATCTTGAAACCTGCAGGCTCAAAAGCTGGCCAAAAACAGGCTCCAAAACCTGATATAAACGACAACCTATGTCTTAGCCACACACACACACATACACACCCTCTCTTTCCAAATTTATATTTCCTGTTATCTCACAGGCCAATCATTCACTGTCAAGCACACACACACACACACATATATGCCAGCACACACTTCCCTACCTTCTTCTCAAGAAAACTCGCACGACCATCGCTGTGAGGGTTGCTGTCTCTCTCTTTCCCCTGCTCTTTCTCTCCTGGTATTATGATTCTCGAAGAAAGAGTCGCGTGGCCAGATCCTGATTTTTGTGTTCAAGCCTGTCTGCTCCCTGCCTCCAAGGGGCGAGAGTGAGACAGGGGGAGAGAAAGAGAGGGAGAGGGACAGTGAGAGAAGAGACAGGAAAAGAATGACAAAAAGACAAGACACTGTAGAATGAAAGAGATAGTGTGACAATAAAAAAGGGTAATTAAAGGAAAAACATAAAAAGAAACAAGGAAAGGTAGAAGATACAGCAAGGGAGATATAGAGAGGGAAAGAGGGAAAGCAAGAGGGAGGAGGGGTGGATATATCAGTAGCTTCAGCCGCTCGTCGGGCTGCCAACGCAGACGAGACAGACAGATAGATATATACACGGAGGGACAGATGGATGGTTGGACAGACAGTCCGCAATAGGATGGTGATGAAGAAAGTCTGACAACCCTGCAGCTCGACCGTCGCTCGCCAAAGCGTGCCCGACTGGGGCGAATGATCAGAGAGGAGGCAGAAGGAGAGCCTTGTGGTTGCGTGCGTGCGTGCTACAAGACTGGAAGGGCCCAGGTTTGAGTCTAACACCAAACTGTCATCCCTGCATCAGTAGTGTAATTTTACTCTTATTTCTACCCTTTGTTATTGCACATTATCCCATTGCATTTTGCTGCAATTACATGACCTCCATGTTATTATAGCTATCTGCCCTTCGATAGCCTAGTTCCAGTTAAGACATGAAGCACAGTATAGCTGGATGCCAGTTGCTATACAGCGGGTTGCTTCCACTGCGAGCGGATATTTCTCTGAGCCTCCCATCTGCAACATCCTGGCATTGCTTTCCATTTCACATTCATGTGCACCAGGAGGGCAGCGGGAGGTGAGAAAGACAGACGACAGATGTGTGTGTATATATATATATATATATATACACATATATATATATACTGTACGCAGTATATGTATACAGAGAGAAAGAGCTAACGACTCTTTCAGTTTATACTGCACTTTGGCACAAACAAACATCCACACAAACAAGTACCGGACTCTCTTTTTGCACTTACATCAATACCTACACCCCAAACAAACAAGTACCAGACTCTCTTCGTGCACTTACATCAATACCTACACCCCAAACAAAGTTTCTTATCCTTTCATAGACTTACATCAATACCTACACCCCAAACAAACATGTACCTTACTCTCTTTATACTCTTACATCAATACCTACACCCCAAACAAATACGTACCTTACTCTCTTCATACTCTTACATCAATACCTACACCCCAAACAAACATGTACCGGACTCTCTTCATACTCTTACATCAATACCTACACCCCAAACAACCATGTACCTTACTCTCTTCATACTCTTACATCAATACCTACACCGCAAACAAAGATCCTCATCCTTTCATGGACTTACATCAATACCTAGACCCCAAACAAACACGTACCTTCCTCTCTTCATACTATTACATCAATACCTACACCCCAAACAAAGTTCCTTATCCTTTCATAGACTTCTATCAATACCGACACCCCAAACAAACACGTACCTTACTCTCTTCATACTCTTACATCAATACCTACACCCCAAACAAACACGTACCTTACTCTCTTCATACTCTTACATCAATACCTACACCCCAAACAAACACGTACCATACTCTCTTCATACTCTTCTGTCAATACCTACACCCCAAACAAACACGTACCTTACTCTCTTCATACTCTTCTATCAATACCTACACCCCAAACAAACACGTACCTTACTCTCTTCATACTCTTACATCAATACACACCCCAAACAAACACGTACCTTACTCTCTTCATACTCTTACATCAATACCTACACCCCAAACAAACACGTACCATACTCTCTTCATACTCTTACATCAATACCTACACCCCAAACAAACACATAGCTTACTCTCTTCATACTCCCACATCAATACCTACACCCCAAACAAACACGTACCTTACTCTCTTCATACTCTTCTATCAATACCTGCACCCCAAACAAAGTTCCTTATCCTTTCATACACTTACATCAATACCTACACCCCAAACAAACACGTACCTTACTCTCTTCATACTCTTACATCAATACCTATACCCCAAACAAAGTTCCTTATCCTTTCATACACTTACATCAATACCGACACCTTACTCTCTTCATACTCTTACATCAATACCTACACCCCAAACAAACATGTACCTTACTCTCTTCATACTCTTACATCAATACCTACACCCCAAACAAACACATACCATACTATCTTCATAGTCTTACATCAATACCTACACCTCAAACAAACACGTACCTTACTCTCTTCATACTATTACATCAATAACTACACCCCCAAACAAACAAGTACCGGACTCTCTTCGTACACCTACATCATTACCTACACCCCAAACAAACAAGTACCTTACTCTCTTCATCCTCTTACATCAATACCTATACCCAATATATATACTCAAGCCAATTAAATAACTTAGTAAAGGATTGCCTGATTTAATGACCATATGGATCATTAACTGGGCTCCATCCATAGACAAAGGCGGGTGTGTGTGTGTCTGTGTGTGTGTGTGTGTGTGTGTGTGTGTGTGTGTGTGTGTGTGTGTGTGTGTGTGTGTGTGTGTGTGCAGAAGAAAACTGGAGGCATATCGCATAAAAGAGGGAAAAGGAACATAGAGGCACACTATATATTATCCATATTTTGTCCCCAGACAGCCTTGCTTATGGGATGACATGACACAAGAAGGACATCTGGATGCAGAACAGCACAGACCGACAGCCTAGCGGTTCTCACTGCTCAGGCCTCAGGGTTTAAAGCTCTTACACGAATGCATCAATGCCTTGAGCCACAACGTTTTCCGCGATGGCAAGCAGCAGGGAAGCAAAAGCGGTTTGGTGTGAGCCATAAATATGTGGGGGTGGCATTCCTTTCCTTTTCACAGCTCTTGCTTGTGTCTTGCAAAAAATATTGGGCAAGTCGTAATACCAAGTATCTCGGCATTCCCTAATGGCGGCATTCTGTTGATAAATATCTGAAGATCAGAATTTCTCAATAAAACGAAGACAAGGCATCGGGCCCCATTCTCAGGAGGCCGGTAACAAAGAACAAAACACAATTCGCACAAACCACTTACTAAAGCTCACCCCTGCACCCTTCTCCCCCATTCACCGGCTAACCAACCCACCCCTCACAAACACAGACCCGCCCCCCACCCCGCGCAAGGCCCAGGCATTGCCAGCAGGCCTGCGGTGGCAGGAAAGGGAGATAGATCTCATACATTTTCTCGTCCCTTCCCCCAAAGCAATGCACCCACGTCACCGTCGCCATGGTTCCGAGGTGGTGGCTGCAGTGCGTGACACCATGCCGGCTCCCTATATGTCCTGGGATTAATTTTCATGGTTATTTGGCTGCGCTGAAGGTGCCTGTTGCAGCATGCTTTGCGGAATTGAGAGCGATGCTATTGCTGGTAATGGACTCTTCCATCCATGAGCACTTTCAATGCTAATTAGCATAACATGCATTGATCAATTTATTGCACTTCAGGGGTCACTGCACAGTGACCTGTGGTTTTCTACTCGGGTTTTTATTTTTGGTACAGTCAGCTTCAGAGTTTTCTAATCCTCCTAAAATGGAAGCTCAAAACCAGTAGGCCTATTATTCGTGTATTTCCGGCACGAATGGAAATAATTATGTGCCACTGACTCTTTAGGTTGCAAATTGCCCATTTCCTTCCAAGAACATTGACCATTAACCACAATAGCCACACACTTGAGTTATGCCCCATGTGTGTGCATCCATCTGTACATGTGAGTATGATGAAATTGCTTCTTGAATGTATCCAGTGCTACACACTTGCCTGATGGGTATCATCATGAGACTAGGGGAATAGTCTTGTTTCCCATTTTCAATGAATAACCCACCAAGACAATCTTAACCCACCAAGTCACCATCAACTCCACAGTGGGGAGCAGCGTCATGAAGCGGAACATTACGGTCACCACCAACTCCGAAGATCGATCTGGCAGCCCATCGAAAATCATCCCCAGGATGAACCAAAGACAAGGAAGCCCGCAACTGTTTGTTCAATGGAACACGTGTGGCTCTTTCATCTCATGAAACCCCCACGATGTGAGGAGACCTGCGTGGAGTCATCCCGATGGCATGCAAGCACCAATAGGGTTCGCCGAGCCATTCACACCGTAGAATACCATGGAAAACCAGCTTCACTTAAGATTTTCATCCACATGATCAATGCAAAGTGGTGCAAAATGAATGGGTATCCTGGGGGTGGCTTCCATGACACAATGTTGAAGTCTCATGAGAGCATGCTTTGTTCTCATGGGGCTCATCTACAACAAAAGCCCAATTATGAGCTCAAGAACAATGAACAGAAAATATTAAAGAAGAGGGGACACAATCTGTGAGGAAAGGTACAGTCCCACCTCCAACCTATCAAAAAGTGGTAGCAGATGTTAAGGGTAAGGGCCCAGGCTGAGCTAAGTGCGCGGGGAGGTTCCACAACATATCAAATAGCTTGTCACACAAAGGCGTGTCCTCTGACTTTTTGTACATTCACTGCTTTATTATGTCATGTCTGAGTGTGAAGCTGCAATTATTGAGTAAAAGGTTCAGAGAAGTTGTTTAATATACCTCCATATAGTCGTTCATACTTTGGCTGCAGATTAAAATGTCTTCGATCATGTTCTCAACCGTGTCCCCCCTCCCCCCTCCACCCCCCAAACCATTTCCTCCCTGCTGGCCACGAGACAAGGTTTTATTGGAACCAATCTGCGAGGAATCAAACCCAGAAATAAAGAGATAAGAAGCAAATATTCCGCTACTGAGTTATGCTGCTGCTCCGCTCAATAAACATCAAAATTGTTAACAATGACATCTACATAGTACATCTGCAAAATTTGTACAATTTCTGAACCCTCCTCGCCACAACCCCCCCCCCCCCCCCACCGCCCCTCACTCCCCACTCCTTTCCCTGTTATCCTCCCCATGTATTATACCATACTGTCTTTCTATACCTTTTGATTTACTCCAAACCTCCAACCCCCCCCCCCCCCCCCCACCGTCCCTCACTCCCCACTCCTTTCCCTGCTATCCTCCCCATGTATTATACCATACTGTCTTTCTATACCTTTTGTTTTACTCCAAACCTCCAACCCCCCCCCCCCCCCCCCACCGCCCCTCACTCCCCACTCCTTTCCCTGTTATCCTCCCCATGTATTATACCATACTGTCTTTCTATACCTTTTGTTTACTCCAAACCCCCAACACCCCCCCCCCCCCCCACCGCCCCTCACTCCCCACTCCTTTCCCTGTTATCCTCCCCATGTATTATACCATACTGTCTTTCTATACCTTTTGATTTACTCCAAACCTCCAACCCCCCCCCCCCCCCCCACCGTCCCTCACTCCCCACTCCTTTCCCTGCTATCCTCCCCATGTATTATACCATACTGTCTTTATATACCTTTTGTTTTACTCCAAACCTCCAACCCCCCCCCCCCCCACCGCCCCTCACTCCCCACTCCTTTCCCTGTTGTCCTCCCTATGTATTATACCATACTGTCTTTATATACCTTTTGTTTTACTCCAAACCTCCAACCCCCCCCCCCCCCCCCCACCGCCCCTCACTCCCCACTCCTTTCCCTGTTATCCTCCCTATGTATTATACCATACTGTCTTTCTATACCTTTGGTTTTACTCCAAACCTCCAACCCCCCCCCCCCCCCTCACTCACCACTCCTTTCCCTGTTATCCTCCCCATGTATTATACCATACTGTCTTTCTATACCTTTGGTTTTACTCCAAACCTCCAACCCCCACCCCCCCCCCCCCCTCACTCACCACTCCTTTCCCTGTTATCCTCCCCATGTATTATACCATACTGTCTTTCTATGCCTTTTGTTTTACTCCAAACCTCCAACCCCCCCCCCCCCACCGCCCCTCACTCCCCACTCCTTTCCCTGTTATCCTCCCCATGTATTATACCATACTGTCTTTCTATGCCTTTTGTTTTACTCCAAACCTCCAACCCCCACCCCCCCCCCCCCCTCACTCACCACTCCTTTCCCTGTTATCCTCCCCATGTATTATACCATACTGTCTTTCTATGCCTTTTGTTTTACTCCAAACCTCCAACCCCCCCCCCACCGCCCCTCACTCCCCACTCCTTGCCCTGTTATCCTCCCCATGTATTATACCATACTGTCTTTCTATGCCTTTTGTTTTACTCCAAACCTCCAACCCCACCGTCCCTCACTCCCCACTCCTTTCCCTGTTATCCTCCCCATGTATTATACCATACTGTCTTTCTATACCTTTGGTTTTACTCCAAACCTCCAACCCCCACCCCCCCCCCCCCCTCACTCCCCACTCCTTGCCCTGCTATCCTCCCCATGTATTATACCATACTGAAGGAGCGGCGCTCCAACGCGAACACATTTATGTCGGGAAGTTTGCCCGGCAAAAAGCCTATACCGGGCATGCCCGGGTGTCAAGGGCGAGCCTTGGAAAGGCGAGTCTGGACCTGCCCGGGCGTGTTTGGCTGCGGCCTGGCAAGTCGAGGCTGGGCGTGCCCGGGCGCTCTGGACGAGCCCTGGAAAGGCGATAGCGGGCATGCCCGGACGCTCTGGGCGAGCCCTGGAAAGGTGATAGCAGGCATGCCCGGACGCTCTGGGCGAGCCCTGGAAAGGCGATAGCGGGCATGCCCGGACGCTCTGGGCGAGCCCTGGAAAGGCGATAGCGGGCATGCCCGGACGCTCTGGGCGAGCCCTGGAAAGGCGATAGCGGGCATGCCCGGACGCTCTGGGCGAGCCCTGGAAAGGCGATAGCGGGCATGCCCGGGAGGTTCGGGCGTGCCCGGGAACAGTGAGTCCGGGCATGCCCGGGAGAGGCGCGTCTGGCCGTGTTCTGGCCGGTGCAAGGCGATTGTGTGCATCCAGCGGTAACCGCTACACTGTCTTTCTATACCTTTGGTTTTACTCCAACCCCCACCCCCCCCTCACTCCCCACTCCTTTCTCTGTTATCCTCCCCATGTATTATACCATACTGTCTTTCTATACCTTGTGTTTTACTCCAAACCCCCAACACCCACCCCCCCTCCCCTCCACCGCCCCTCACTCCCCACTCCTTTCCCTGTTATCCCCCCCATGTATTATACCATACTGTCTTTCTATACCTTTTGTTTACTCCAAACCCCCAACACCCCCCCCCCCCCACCGCCCCTCACTCCCCACTCCTTTCCCTGTTATCCTCCCCATGTATTATATCATACTGAAGTGCACGGTGCTACGCACGCGACTTGCTACCAAGGAGGAAGCGGACAACGCGGTAAGTTTAATGTTCTTTATTAAAAGAGGTCAATGTAGCACTGGCGCTCCGGGCTGCGCGCCTGGTGTATATCCTGAGGCCACGCCTACCCCTCGGCGTGGCCGCCACGCACTTGGTGCGCGGAATGATGTCACCACGCCAGTGAGCTTCCGTGTCCACCACACGCGTCCCCCCAGAATTCCCGCGCACCTGGAGGGCCAGTTTGCGGGGCAAACGGATGACCCGGCCGAAGCGCCCTCTGGCGTCCGGGGTGCAGGGATGCCAGGTGGGATGCCCCCGGCTGTACCCGGGATGGGTGCCGGACCGGGGGGCGGCGTGCCTGCGGTGCTGGGTGGTGCCGGGGGTCCGCCCACAGGGGGGCGGCCCCAACGCGGGGGCCGAGCCACCGGCGCTGGGTGGTCCACGTCGAGGTGGGCCGGCTTGAGGTGGTCTATGGAGATCCGGTCAGGAGTGCCGCCGATGTCCAGGGTGAAATGTTTCACCCCGGTCTCCAGCACGCGGAAAGGCCTGTCGTACGGGGGCCGCAGTGGTGTCCGGTGGGCGTCGTGCCGGACGAAGACGTACTCCGCGGTGCAAAGCTCCGTGGCGACGTGTGTAGGAGGGTGTCCGTGGTGCGCCGTCGGCACCAGGGCGAACCTCCGGGCGGTCTCCTGCAGCGCAGAACGCTCCTGCGCCGCGGACCATGGTGCCGTGGGGTCGGGGAGGAACTCGCCCGGCACCCGCAGCGATTGTCCAAAAACCAACTCCGCCGCGGAGGTGCGCAGGTCCTCCTTGGGCGCCTTCCGGAGGCCCAGCAGGACCCAGGGGAGCCTGTCGACCCAGCCGCCGTCGCAGAGGGTGGCCCGGAGCGCGGCCTTCAAGGAGCGGTGGAAGCGCTCGCACAGGCCGTTGGCCTGGGGGTGGTAGGTTGTGGTTCGGTGCAGCTGGACCCCGAGCCCCCGCGCGACCGCCCCCCAGAGCTCCGAGGTGAACTGGGGGCCGCGGTCGGACGAGATGTCCGAGGGGGCACCGAACCGGGCGACCCAGGTGGCGATGAACGCCTGTGCGACGTCCGCCGCCGTCGTCGTTGCCAAAGGCACGGCCTCCGGCCACAGGGTGGTGCGGTCCACCATGGTGAGGCCATGGGTGAAACCCCGCGAGGGGGGCAGAGGTCCCACCAGGTCCACGTGAACGTGGTCGAACCGACGTTCCGGCACCGTAAACGGGGCCAATGGGGCCTGGGTGTGTCGGTGCACCTTTGCGCGCTGGCACGCGAGGCACGTCCTGGTCCAGCCACGGACGGCCTTCCGGAGGCCATGCCAGACAAACTTGTCAGCGACCAACCTCTGGGAGGCCTTCGTGCCCGGGTGGGACAGGCCGTGGATGGCGTCAAAAACCTTGCGCTGCCAGCCTGCGGGCACGATGGGGCGAGGCCGCCCGAGGGAGACGTCGCAAACGAGGGCCGTGCCCGCGCCGTCGAAGGGCACCTCGGTGAGGTGGAGGCCCGTGACGGCGGTCCGCAGGGCCTGGACCCCAGGGTCGGCGGCCTGGTCCGCCGCCATCCGGGCATAGTCGATGCCAAGGTGTACTGCGTGGGCGACGGCCCGGGAAAGGCAATCGGCCACCGGGTTGTCCTTTCCCGCGACGTGCCGGATGTCCGTCGTGCACTCGGACACGGCCGCGAGGTGACGCTGTTGCCGGGCCGACCACGGCTCGGCGACTTTGCCCATCGCGAAAACCAGCGGCTTGTGGTCGACGAAGGCCGTGAACACACGGTCCTCGAGCAGATGGCGGAAGTGCCTGACCGCCAGGTGAAGCCCAAGCAACTCGCGGTCGAAGGTACTGTACCGGCGTTCGGGCGGGCGAAGCTGCCGGCTGAAGAACGCCAGCGGTTGCCAGGCACCACGCACCCATTGCTCGTACACCGCGCCCACCACGTAGTCCGAGGCGTCGGAGGTGAGGGCGATCGGTGCATCGGGCGCCGGGTGCGCGAGCATGGTGGTGTTGGCCAAGGCGAGCTTCGCGCCCGAGAACGCCGCGTCCATCTGCCCGGTCCAGGTAACGTCACCTTTGCCCGGCTTCCCTCGAAGGGCCTCGTGTAAGGGGCGCAGGAGCTGGGCAATGCGGGGCAGGAACCGATGGTAAAAGTTTACCATGCCCAGGAACTCCTGGAGCCCCTTGATCGTGCGGGGGCGCGGAAACCCCTTCACCGCCTCCACCTTGGCCGGTAGGGGGACGGCCCCGTGCCTGGTGACGCGGTGCCCCAAAAAGTCGATGCTGGTGACGCCGAACCGGCACTTGGCGGGGTTCACGATGAGGCCATGCTGGCCCAGGCGTTCGAAGAGCGTGCGGAGGTGATGAAGGTGCTCTTCGCGGGACGCACTGGCGACGAGGATGTCGTCCAGGTAGACTTACAAAAAATCCAAGCCGCGCAAGATGCTGTCCATTAGGCGCTGGAACACCTGAGCCACATTTTTCAAACCGAAGGGCATCCGAAGAAATTCGAAAAGCCCGAACGGCGTGATGACAGCCGTCTTCGGGATGTCCTCCGGCCTGACAGGAACCTGATGGTAGCCGCGCACGAGGTCCACCTTTGAAAAGAAGGACATGCCCGCCAACCGGGCGGAGAAGTCCTGTATGTGGGGGACGGGGTAGTGGTCGGGGGTGGTGGCGTCGTTGAGGCGCCGGTAGTCCCCGCACAGTCGCCATCCCACGCTGGGCTTGGGCACGATGTGGAGCGGCGACACCCACGCTGTCTCGGAGCGCCGCACGATGCCGAGCCGCTCCAGCGTGGCGAAACCCGCTTTCGCTACCGTGAGCTTCGTCGGCTCGAGGCGGCGTGCCCGGGCGTAGACCGGTGGCCCAGCGGTGGGGATGTGGTGTTCCACCCCGTGCTTGACGGTCCCCGCCGAGAAGGTCGGCCGCGTGAGGGCCGGGAAACCCGCGAGGAGGCGGGCGAATTCGTCCGCTGCCGGAAGTGTACAGATCAACCTGGCCGGAACCGAACCGCTCAGCAAGCCGCTCGGCGAGCCGCTCGATGAGCCGCTCTGTGAGCTGCTCAATGAGCCGGGCAGCGCGCACACGAGCGAGCTGAACGTCTCAGCCTGGACAAGCCTTCTGCGCTTTACATCGACCAGTAATCCATTAGCACATAAGAAGTCCGCGCCGAGCAGTGCGATGGGCATGTCGGCCGTAACGAACGACCAACGGAAAACCTGCCCTCCGAACCGCAGGGAGAGACAACGTTTCCCGTACGTGCGTATAGACGTACCATTGGCCGCAAGCAACGCGGGACCTCGGCCCGCGGTTTGCTTGTCGGACGTACCGGCAAGAACGACACTCACCTGCGCTCCCGTGTCGCACAGGTAACGGCGCCCGGACCAGGTGTCCGTTATGTACAGAAGGCTGTTTGAATTGCCGACGCTCACAGTTGCCACCGAGCGTCGGCTCGCCCGTTTCCCGACCTGCCGAATGAGCACGGCGGGCGACACTGCCGAGCCTCGTGGCCGAACTTGGCGTGGAAGAAACACCAGGTGGGCGGCTGCGGCGTCGGAGGCCGCGGTTTTCTTTGCGGCGGCGGCGGTGGTGGTGGGCGGGGCGTGGCGGCGGACACGAGGTGCGGTGCATCAGGGAAAGCCTCGGGAGCCTCGGGATCCTCGGGAGCGGTGACCGCGCCAAGACTCGCCTGCGTGTCCAAAGCCGCATTGTATTTGTCGGCCTCGGCAGCGAGCGCACGGGGTTCCGTTAACGCGGAACCGGCCAAAGCGAGGCGGACTCGTGCTGGCAGCTGGCGTCGAAATAACGCCCGGAATAGAGCGTTCGGGGTTTCGTCGCCCATGAGCGCCAGCATATGATCCATACGGACCGACGGTCACGTGTCCCCGATCTCGGGGAGGTCCAAGAGGCGATCGGCCCGTGCGTCCACCGTAAGGCCGAACGTGGCGAGGAGGAGACGCTTGACCGCCTCATACTTGCCGTCGGCAGATGGATCCCTTAGGACGATACGACGCGGGTGGCCGTGCCGGGCCCGAGGGCGGCGACCACGTGGCAGTACATGGTCTCGTCCACCGTGATGCCTCAAAGTCGGAACTGGGCTTCTGCCTGCAGGAACCAAACTTCGGCTTGTGACTCCCAGAATTCGGGGAGCTTGATGGAGACCGCGTTGGTAGCCATTGTTGCGGCGGTTTCGGGTGGTCAGCGACGGCTGACTCGAATGTCGGAGGTCACCAATGAAGTGCGCGGTGCTACGCGCGCGACTTGCTACCAAGGAGAAAGCGGACAACGCGGTAAGTTTAATGTTCTTTATTAAAAGAGGTCACTGTAGCACTGGCACGCTCTGGGCTGCGCGCCCGGTGTATATCCTGAGGCCACGCCTACCCTTCGGCGTGGCCGCCGCCCACTTGGTGCGCGGAATGATGTCACCACGCCAGTGAGCTTCCGTGTCCGCCACAATATTGCCTTTATATACCTTTTGTTTTACTCCAAACCCCCAAACCCCCGCCCCCCCCCCCCCCACCACCCCTCACTCCCCACTCCTTTCCCTGTTATCCTCCCCACACTCCCCACTCCTTTCCCTGTTATCCTCCCCATGTATTATACCATACTGTCTTTCTATACCTTTTGTTTTACTCCAAACCCCCGCCCCCCCTCCCCCACCGCCCTCACTCCCCACTCCTTGCCCTGCTATCCTCCCCATGTATTATACCATACTGTCTTTCTATACCTTTTGTTTTACTCCAAACCTCCAACCCCCCCTCCCCCACCGCCCTCACTCCCCACTCCTTGCCCTGCTATCCTCCCCATGTATTATACTATACTGTCTTTCTATACCTTTTGTTTTATACCAAACCCCCAACCCCCCCCCCCCCCCCCCCACCACCCTCACTCCCCACTCCTTGCCCTGCTATCCTTCCCATGTATTATACCATACTGTCTTTCTATGCCTTTTGTTTTACTCCAAACCCCCAACTCCCCCTCCCCCACCGCCCTCACTCCCCACTCCTTGCCCTGCTATCCTCCCCATGTATTATACCATACTGTCTTTCTATACCTTTTGTTTTACTCCAAACCCCCAACCCCCCCCCGCCCCCCCACCGTCCTCACTCCCCACTCCTTGCCCTGCTATCCTCCCCATGTATTATACCATACTGAAGGAGCGGCGCTCCAACGCGAGTCGAAAGAAGTGACGCGACCAAAGACGGAATTCGTCCGAGTTGCTTTATTGAAACAAAACAGCTCAGGTATTCTGACCCAAAAGCCCGTTTATCGGGCAGCAATATATATACACAGTTATGTCGGGAAGTTTGCCCGGCAAAAGCTATACCGGGCATGCCCGGGTGTCAAGGGCGAGCCTTGGAAAGGCGAGTCTGGACCTGCCCGGGCGTGTTTGGCTGCGGCCTGGCAAGTCGAGGCTGGGCGTGCCCGGGCGCCCTGGACGAGCACTGGAAAGGCGAGAGCGGGCATGCCCGGACGCTCTGGGCGAGCCCTGGAAAGGCGATAGCGGGCATGCCCGGACGCTCTGGGCGAGCCCTGGAAAGGCGATAGCGGGCATGCCCGGACGCTCTGGGCGAGCCCTGGAAAGGCGAGAGCGGGCATGCCCGGGAAAGACGAGACCGGGCGTGCCCGGGAGGTTCGGGCGTGCCCGGGAACAGTGAGTCCGGGCATGCCCGGGAGAGGTGCGTCTGGCCGTGTTCTGGCCGGTGCAAGGCGATTGTGTGCATCCAGCGGTAACCGCTACACACGCCCCTCCAGAATCGACCTGCACCGGCAGGGTCAATTTAAGGGGGGTCCGGATGACCCGGCCGAAGCGACCCCTGGAGGGTCGTGGGGAGGGGTCCGACGTGGTGGTGGGTGGTCGAGCGGGGGGAACTGTGGACGGGGGGCGGCCTCGCCGCGGAGGAAGAGCCAACTGTGGTGGTTGGTCGACGTCCATGTGCGCCGGTTTGAGGCGGTCCACAGAGATCCGGTCCGACCGGCCGCCAACGTCGACGACAAAGGACTTGTCGCCCCGTCGCAGGACCCGGAAGGGCCCGTCGTACGGCGGCCGGAGTGGCCCCCGGTGCGCGTCATGACGCACAAAGACGTACTCCGCTGTGCGAAGCGCCGGGGGGACGTAGGACTGGGGGTCACCGTGGTGGGACGTTGGCACGGGGGCAAATCGGCGGGCGGCCTCCTGGAGGTCCGAGCGCTGGTGTGCGGCGGACCAGGGACTGGTAGCGTCGGGCACGAACTCGCCCGGGACGCGGAGCGGCTGGCCGTAGACGAGCTCGGCGGCAGACGCCCGGAGGTCCTCCTTGGGGGCGTGCGGAGGCCCAAAAGGACCCACGGCAGCCGGTCGGTCCAACCGTCGTCCTGAAGGCCGGCCATGAGTGCGGCCTTCATGGAGCGGTGAAACCGCTCGCACAACCCGTTGGCTTGGGGGTGGTAGGCCGTGGTGCGGTGCAGCGTGACCCCCAACGAGCGGGCGACCGCACCCCAAAGTTCGGACGTGAACTGTGGGCCACGGTCGGACGAGATGTCTGCCGGTGCACCGAAGCGCGTGACCCAGGTGGCGATGAACGCCTGCGCCACGTCGGCGGTGGTGGTGGAGGTGAGGGGCACGGCCTCCGGCCACCTGGTGGTCCTGTCCACCATGGTGAGCAGGTGGGTGAACCCCCGCGATGGGGGCAGGGGACCCACCAGGTCCACGTGGACGTGGTCGAAACGCCGTGCAGGCATGGTGAAAGGTGCCAGCGGGGCCTGGGTGTGGTGGTGGACCTTGGCCCGCTGGCAGGCCGTGCAGGCGTTGGCCCAGTCGCGGACGTTTCGTCGAAGGCCGTGCCAGACGAAACGCGGCGACACCAGCTTCTGAGAAGCTTTCCGGCCCGGGTGAGAAAGGCCGTGGATGGAGGCGAAGATGCGGCGCTGCCAGGAAACGGGCACGATGGGGCGAGGCTGGCCCTGGGAGACGTCGCAGAGCAGGACGGTGCCCGCGAAGGGGATGTCGGCCAGGCGGAGGCCCGTGTCCACCGCCCGGAGGGCCTGCACCGAGGTGTCGGTGGTCTGGTCGGCCGCCATGAGCGCGAAGTCCACGCCGAGGTGGACCGCGTTCGCGCTGGCCCGAGAAAGACAGTCGGCCACGGCGTTGTCTTTGCCGGCGACGTGCCGGATGTCCGTGGTGAATTCCGACACGGCGGAGAGGTGGCGCTGCTGGCGGGCCGACCACGGCTCCGTGACTTTGGCCATTGCGTAGACCAACGGCTTGTGGTCGACGAAAGCCGTGAACGGGCGGCCCTCCAGGAGGTGTCGGAAATGGCGAACGGCCAGGAATAGACCGAGCAGCTCGCGGTCGAACGTGCTGTATTTTAACTCGTTCGGCCGGAGCTGCCGGCTGAAAAACGCGAGTGGCTGCCAAACCCTGTCCACCCATTGTTCATGGACGGCGCCCACCGCGTAGTTGGAGGCGTCCGTAGTGAGGGCGATGGGCGCGTTGAGCACCGGGTGAGCCAGCAGCGTTGCGTCGGCGAGGGCCCGTTTTGCGCTCGTGAAGGCCGCGTCCATGGCCGCGGACCAAACGATGTCATACTTGGCCGGCTTGCCCCGGAGGGCCTCGTAAAGGGGCCGCATGAGCTGAGCAGCGCGGGGCACGAATCGGTGATAAAAATTCACCATGCCGAGGAACTCTTGTAGGGCCTTGATGGAACGGGGACGCGGGAACGTGGTGATGGCCTCGACCTTGGTCGGCAGCGGCACGGCCCCGGTCTTGGTGATGCGGTGGCCCAAAAGGTCAACGGTCGTCGTGCCGAAGTGGCATTTGGCCGGGTTGACAATTAAGCCATGCTCGCTGAGGCGACCGAACAGTGTTCGGAGGTGGAGGAGGTGCTCGGCGCGGGACGTGCTGGCGACGAGGATGTCGTTCAGATAGACGAAAAGAAATGGCAGGTCGTGCAGCACGCCGTCCATTAAGCGCTGGAATGCCTGGGCCGCGTTCTTGAGGCCAAACGGCATCCTCAAAAATTCGAACAGGCCGAACGGCGTGATGACGGCCGTCTTCGGGACATCGGCCGCCCGGACAGGTACCTGGTGGTATCCCCGTATCAGGTCAATTTTGGAAAATATGACCCGTTCCGCCTAACGGGCGGAAAAGTCCTGGATGTGCGGGATTGGGTACCTGTCGGGGGTGGTAGCATCGTTGAGGCGGTGGTAGTCGCCACACGGGTGCCATCCGCCCCCCGGCTTTGGCACGATGTGCAGTGGTGAGGCCCACGCGCTATTGGAGCGCCGCACGATGCCGAGGTGCTCCAACGCATTGAACTCGGCCTTTGCCACGGCGAGCTTGGCCGGGTCGAGGCGACGGGCCCTGGCGTAGACCGGCAGGCCCGTAGTGGGTATGTGGTGCTCGATCCCATGCCACACTGCAATGGCCGAAAACGTCGGCCGCGTGAGGGCTGGGAATTCCGTGAGCAGGCGATCGAACTCGTTCGCCATCGGGAGGGCGCACGCCAGTTCGGTCGGCGCGGAGCTGCTCATCGTGCACGCCAGGGAGCTGAAGGTCTCGGCGTTGACAAGGCGACGACGTTTGACGTCGACCAGCAGCCCGTGCGCGCAGAGGAAGTCGGCGCCCAGCAAAGCCATGGGGACGCAGTCGGTCACAAAGGTCCACTGAAAGCGCTGGCTGCCGAAGCAGAGGGTGACGTTGCGCGGGCCGAAAGTGCGTATGGCCGAGCCATTAGCAGCGACCAAAGAGGGGCCGCAAACGACGTCCCACCTGTCCTGCTCGGAGGCGGGTATGACGCTCAGTTGGGCGCCGGTGTCACAAAGGAAACGCCGCCCGGACGCTTTGTCCCGAATAAAAAGCAAGTTGCCCGAGTGGCCGGCGCTCATGGCTGGGAATGAACGCCGGCCCGGCCGTTTCCCGACTTGCCGAAAGTGCACGGGGGTCGGCACGTCCGAGCCTTGTGTCCGAACCTGGCGTGGTAATAACACCATGCCTGGTCAGGTGGAGGCCCCGGCCGTCATGTCGGAAGCGGTCGGTGCGGCGTGGCGGCCGCCAGTTTCACCGGCAGTTCGGCCTCCAACCGCGCAGGGCGCTCGGGCGTCGTGGGCGTCGCCTCGGACGGCGGCAGGCTCCAGGTAGCCGCGCCGATGTGTTGGCCCGCCGAGGAGATCTTATCGGCTTCCCTGGCGAGGGCGCGGGGATCGGTGATCGACGTGCCAGCCAGGGTGAGGCGTACCGGGTGAGGCAGCTGGCGAAGGAACAACTCACGGAACAGAAAATCCGGAGAGTGCTCACCGAGCAACGAGAGCATATAGTCCATGCGCTCGGACGAGCGCGTGTCGCCGAGCTCGGGCAGGTCGAGCAGGCGCCGTGCGCGTGCCGCCGGTGAGAGGGCGAAAGCATCGAGGAGGAGCGTCTTCAGCGCGTCATACTTGTCGGCAGCCGGCGGGTGCTCGAGGAGGCTCAGGGCGCGGGCCACGGTGGCGGAACCGAGCGCTGCCACGACGTGGTCGAAGCGGGTGTCGTCCGCAGTGATGCCTCGCAGGGCGAACTGGGAGTCCGCCTGGGCGAACCAAACAGCCGCGTGAGCCTCCCAGAAGGAAGGCAGTTTAAGAGTCACTGCCGTGTCCATGTCGGTAGGTCACCAGTGGGGGAGCGGCGCTCCAACGCGAGTCGAAAGAAGTGACGCGACCAAAGACGGAATTCGTCCGAGTTGCTTTATTGAAACAAAACAGCTCAGGTATTCTGACCCAAAAGCCCGTTTATCGGGAAGCAATATATATACACATTTATGTCGGGAAGTTTGCCCGGCAAAAGCTATACCGGGCATGCCCGGGTGTCAAGGGCGAGCCTTGGAAAGGCGAGTCTGGACCTGCCCGGGCGTGTTTGGCTGCGGCCTGGCAAGTCGAGGCTGGGCGTGCCCGGACGCTCTGGGCGAGCCCTGGAAAGGCGATAGCGGGCATGCCCGGACGCTCTGGGCGAGCCCTGGAAAGGCGAGAGTGGGCATGCCCGGGAAAGACGAGACCGGGCGTGCCCGGGAGGTTCGGGCGTGCCCGGGAACAGTGAGTCCGGGCATGCCCGGGAGAGGTGCGTCTGGCCGTGTTCTGGCCGGTGCAAGGCGATTGTGTGCATCCAGCGGTAACCGCTACAATACTGTCTTTCTATACCTTTTGTTTTACTCCAAACCCCCAAACCCCCCTCCCCCACCGCCCTCAGTCCCCACTCCTTGCTCTGCTATCCTCCCCATGTATTATACCATACTGTCTTTCTATACCTTTTGTTTTACTCCAAACCCCCAACCCCCCCCCCCTCCCCCCACCGACCTCACTCCCCACTCCTTGCCCTGCTATCCTCCCCATGTATTATACCATACTGTCTTTCTATACCTTTTGTTTTCCTCCAAACCCCCAACCCCTCCTCCCCCACCACCCCTCACTCCCCACTCCTTGCCCTGTTATCCCCCCCATGTATTATACCATACTGTCTTTATATACCTTTTGTTTTACTCCAAACCCCCAAACCCCCCCACCGCCCCTCACTCCCCCTCCTTGCCCTGTTATCCTCCCCATGTATTATACCATGCTGTCTTTATATACCTTTTGTTTTACTCCAAACCCCCAAACCCCCCCACCGCCCCTCACTCCCCCTCCTTGCCCTGCTATCCTCCCCATGTATTATACCATACTGTCTTTCCTACCCTTTGTTTTGCTCCAAACCCCCAACTTCTCTCCCTTCCCCCCACCCCAACTCCCCACTCCCCACTCCTTTCCTTGTATTTTTTTTTTTTTTTTTTTTGTATACAAGATCGAGGCTCGTGAAAGAGCGAACATTAATCACACAGAAAGACAAACCGACACATAAAACATATAACATCGGGAGCGGTAGACAAGATGGGGAGAGAGGGGGAAGGACACAAACACAACATTTGAGAGCAGGGACCGAGAGACATGGAGACATCGAGAGATCTGAGAGGGGGCGAGGGCTTGGGGGGGGGGGCATGGGAAGGGGGTGGTGGGAGAGGTATAAAACATATGGACACTGCCAGGACTTCCAGGAAAGAAGTTGGAATTTCAAACAAGGTGGATCTGGGGTGAATTAGCGGGGGTAGAAAAGATCAAGGTTTTGGATGGGGGAAGATAAGAGATGGTGGTGAACAGCTGTTTTAAAGACCTGGAGGGAGGAGTGGGATTGAAGGGAGTGAGGGAGTTTGTTCCAGAGGCGGGAGAAAAGAGGAATGAAAGAGTGAAGGTGAGCAGAGAGCCGAGATTTCGGCAGTTTAACCATCAGAGGGTTGCTGGCAGATCTTGTGCGACCTGTAGGAATATTTGGGGGACAGAGCACAGAGAGAGCTGGGGGTGCAAGGCCGGAGAGGAGTCGGTAGAAGACAGAAAGACCACCTACCTGCCTGCGGTGAGTGAGTGAAAGGCCCTCAGAGATAGCTTCATCGCGGGAGATTCCAATAATTCTGAAAGCTTTGGTTTCAACAGCGTGAAGCCGAGCTAGGTGTGAGGCAGGAGCACCGGCCCATAGGGGAGAACAGTATTCCATTGAGCTGCGGATGAAAGCCTTGTATGTGGTGAGGAGCTCAGGTGTGCCGAGGAAGGACTTCGCACTTCTGTTTTTGCACCTTTTTTGTGCAAAGCGGTGATGTTGGCTGATTTCCAAGCAGATGGCAGTTGACCTTGAGCAAAAGAGAGGGTGAAGAGAACAGAGAGAGGGTGAGATAGAGCAGCAGAGCAGGATTTTAGGACCCGTGGGCTGATGCCGTCGGGTCCAGTTGCAGAATCAGACTCGAGGGTTGACAGAAACTTTTCCACCTTGTCAGGAGGAAAGGACACGGAGTCCAGGAGCAGCAGGGTACGACTGGGTATGGTGGGTACAGAGAGGGATGGGTTTGGGACACAAGATTTAGAGGCAAACACAGAGTTGAGGCATTCAGCTTTTTCACGTGCGGAGTCAGCTGTGTAGCCGTTTGAGGTAAGGGAGGGGATGGAGGGGGAACAAACACCAGAAACGGATTTGACCAGACGCCACCAGGATTTGGAAGAGGGAGACAGATAAGAGAGTTCGGTCTTGAGAACGGAGAGATATTGTTTCCTGGCTCTCCTGAGGGTGGACACACACTTGTTTCGGGCTTTGTGAAAGGAAATGAGATTTCCTTCCGTTGGATTTGCTTTCCAGGAGACGAAGGCAAGTTGTTTCTGGGCAACAGACTCACCACAAGATTCCATGTACCATGGACGGGAGGAAGGGTATGACAACTGAAGACGAGATGGGATAAATCTGTGCATGAGAGAGAGCAATTTACTTTGGAAGAATTCCCAGGATGAGTTGATGTCAGAGGTGGTAGAGATGGGAGACCAGTCCAGATGATTGATGGCTGCTTGAAGACCGTGCCAGTTGGCCTGAGTGAAATGCCAGACTCGTCGACGCTGAGCAGGCTTCCTGAGGATGGTCAGAGAGATGTCCACTTTAACAAGGACATGATCAGATGATCCGATTGGAGAAGAAGAAGAGCAGCAGACATTTTCAGGGAAGTTAGTCATAACCACGTCCAGAAGAGAAGATGTTCCGTTGACTGAGATCCGGGTCGGGAAATTGACAGATTGTGTCAGTCCCAGTGAGTCGCAGAAGTCCTTTGCTGAGGAGCCATGGCTGGTGAGAGAGGTACCCACACCCAGCCAACTGGCATGATGACAGTTGAAATCACCACATATGAGGAAGAGAGAGTTGGGATGAGTAGATAGAAGTTGGTCCATATTATCAGACAGCGAGATGTAGATGGAGTAATCACTGTTTGGTGGACGGTACAACACACATATGAACAAGAGGTGGGAGCGAAGGGGAAGCCGTAGCCAGAGGTATTCCTGGGGGTGAGGTGGAGAGAGTGCAGTGCAGGGCGAGTGAGGAAGAGAGTTTTTGATAAAGATAGCAACCCCGCCTCCAGGACGAGGCTCAGGTCTATCATACCGGAGGAGGGAGTAGCCCGGGAGAGATACTAAGGAATCAGAGACATCATAAAGGAGGAAAGTTTCTGTTAAGCAGATCACGTCTGGTTTGACAGAAGCAACCTGTATGGAGAGATCAGTTAAGTTTGAACGAAGGCCCCGGATGTTTGAGGTCCATACCGTTAATGAAGAGGAAGGGGGAGCATCAGATACAGAACAGGGGGGAGGAGGGGTAGGGTAAGATGTGGAAGAGGTGGAAGAGGTAGGGAGAGCTGTTGAAGGTGTGTCAGAGATTTCAGAATAGCTCGGAGAAAGGGAAGGATGGGGCTTACAAAAGGTTTGATGGTGATTGGGTGAGGCACAATGAGGTGTTATTTGAGGAGGGGGAAGAGCGAGGCAGAAGGTTGGGGGAGATGGAGGTGAGAGTTGGAAGGGGGAAGAAGCAGGGAGGATGCTTTGAGGAGGGGGAGTGAGAGGGGGGAAATTGAGAAGCAATGAGGGTGGGGAGATTTGAAGGGGAGGGGTGAGGGGGGAGTTTGGGAGGGAAGGGACAAGGGGAGGGATTTGAAAGGGATGGGATATGGGGGAGATTTGGAGGGGAGGGGTGAGGCAGGAGTCTAGGAGGGGAGGGGCGAGGGGGCGTCTTGGCGGGGAGGGGTGAGGGGGTAGTTTAGGAGGGAGGGGGCAAGGGGGGAGATTTGAAAGGGATGGGTGATGGGGAAGATTTGGAGGGGAGGGGTGATGGGGAAGATTTGGAGGGGAGGGATTATGGGGAAGATTTGGAGGGGAGGGGTGAGATTGGATTTTAGAAAGTGTACGATTTATGGGAAACGAACATTTATTGCAAAATGGGTTTCTTGTGACCTTCGAGTTAAAAATACGTTTAAGGACGCTGGATGGAGGATGGAGTGCAGGAGAGTTTAGGGAATGTAGAAAAAAGGCACTATAGGAGATGGATATTTTTTTTGGGATGAATTGATTTGGTGAGCAAGTCGAAAGCAGCCTTTTAAAGAAGAAGAAGAAAAAGGTGTTATAAAATATGATGGAATACATAACTTGAGGGGAAAGTGTAAACATTGAAGGTTAATAACAGTGAAAACTATCTGGGGAAATGGGGGAGAAACACGTGGTCGAAGAACGAACGAACGAATAAGAATGAATAAACGAATGAGAACAGAGAAGGAAATGTTTTTTTTGTTTGTTTTTTTGAGTTGCGATTTACACAAGGAAGTAGGCTATGGGTGAAAAGACTGGGAATACAGAGAACGAAAGTTATTGGATCACAAACGACGGACCGCTGAGAGAAAAACAAAGCCTCAAGGTTGTACAGTGTACACTGTACAAGGCCTCAAGACACGACACGAATTAACACGATTTTCAATACAGGTATGAAAGATTTGCACCGAAAAATCTTCGTCGGGACTGTATTTCTCTTTCCTCCCAATCCTTTTCTCAATTGTAATTTTATCCTCCCCTTTCAATGCCTATGCAATACATAGATGGCTCCTTGTAAAATCATCTCATCATTCCATATGGAAAGGGCACAATTCGAGGGATTCAGAGCAGAATTCACAAACCTGATGTCAATAACCAGTTCGAGGAATGCACTCACTTAACGGTTCCACCATTCTTGCAAAAGCTGTGTCCCTGATCTCTGCTGGAAATTTAGATTTAACATCGAGGCCATCTGTTTATTACATATGCACCATGGGCTTCGGGAGAGTGGGTGAGGGGATGGAATCTCAATCGAGAGAATTAAAATTGAACAAAGAAAGATGATAGGGAAGAGAAAGGGAAGTTCCGAGAGCATGCATATGAGCAGTTGGGACAGAAGTAAAAGGGCATTGGGAGGGGATAAATGTGGAATTCAGGACAAAGGAGTTTCTTCCTGGTGTTGGCTTAACAATTAAGGTGGCTGGCTTAAGATCCTAGTGTCTTGAGTTCAAGTCCCCTGTCATACCGCTGAATTAACACCAGGCAGGTTGACTCAGTCTGTCATCCTTCCGAGGGCGGCAAAATGAGTAGCAGCTCACTGGTAACGGGGGCACTGCACCAGCGGCTCAGCTGCACCCCCAGAAAATGATGCAGCCAAGCAGCCACTGCCTGATTAGGAATCTATAATGATAAAAGGCAATGTGTGTAAGTGCGTGTGTGTTTGTGTGTGTTGGTTGTTATCTCCAAATGCGGGTTTTAGAAGGTGGAACGGAGTCCTCCCAGGTCAGTATGTGTCAGTGCTCCAAAACCCCAAAACCATGAAACCTAGCGGGCCCAAACTTTGCATGCTTACTTATCTCCAAGGGAGTGCATGAATAAAAACTGGGTGTTTAGGTATGTTTAAACACGCCTTTTGAAGATAATTTCAGGGATACTCATCACTAAAAAACAACAAAAAAACCCAAAATAAGCCTTGTCAAAATTTGTGGTGCACCATCTTGGTCAGCCCTCTGTCACATTGCTGGGTTCTTAAGCCATCATTTTCTTTTGGCCTATTCAAAGGTGCCTTGCCTTGGAACCACGATGACCTCTCACAAACTAATTAAAGCATATAATCTAAATCTGGATTTGGATTTGAGGATCAGATCCAGGACACTAAACAAGTGCTGAAATCTGGAGTGAAATCTGAAAAATTTGACATTAGCGATTCTTCTAACTAAGTGTATATCTTATAACTAAGCTTTAAGCAGGTCTGCCCTTCCTCCTTCTCCATATTGCCAAAGCATTAAACTTAACTTATTCTACTGTTCCAACAATTATATTGAGTGAAGAAAACATTAAGGAATGTGCCCAAAGTGTAACTTTATTGAGTAAAACGAAAATAATGTTGTTTTCATATGCAGGCCATGGCTGCTGGTTGCATCATTTCTCTAGAAGCACGTTTGTGCTCCTGATGAAGTGCCCCAATTACCAGTGAGCTGGTACTCAATTTGCCGCCCTCGGAAGGATGACAGGCTGAGTCAACCCCCCTGGCATTAATTCAACGATCGGCAAGGATTCTAACTCAGAATCCTTGGATCCCAAGCCAGCACCATAACCATTAAGCCAACACCAGGCTAACAAAAATAATTAACCAGCAGGATCGACGTGAAGGCTTCCATATGTCTTAAGCCATCATTTTCTTCATGTAGTCCAGGGGCCAATACTGATATTTTAACAAATTGGTACCACCCAAGGTCAGCAAACAATTTTGGTATTTTTGTCTTCCTACATGTCTCTAGTTTATAATTTGGTATGATAACCCCACCTATCTAGTAGCCCAATGATAGTTATCACCCTGTAAACAAACCCACCTCCATATAATCTGGAAGTTGAATTTTAGGGGAGAGGGGTAGCATTTTTGCTTATAACTTCAGTTCTACTGAACATATTTTGACAAATTATGATTCATTGTGAAGCTACATCATATATCTACACAACTGTAATCCAATTTACACCTTTAATTATCAGGTGACTTCCTCGGAGGTCAAAAGGTCATGTTTCATTTGCAAAATTGAAAATTTAGCGTGTTTTTGTTTTCAACTGATCTGATTACTATTTCGTGATAGGTAGGTCATCCAGAAAGCCGACAGACTGGTGGCATCTCTGAGGGACTCCCGATATTCAAGGAACAGTTCCAGGATACGTGTACATGACTCTGTCTGAAGCAATTTCTGAAATGTTTCCTGGCAAACCTCACTTTTGAAGGTCTCGATAGACTTAAGGGCTTCCTCTAGGTGGTGAAGCTCTCCCGCCTGGTTTTGTTCCATCCATGTAAGGAAGCTTTTCCATACTAGCCGTAACAGGGCTTCGTACACAAGCTTGTGCAATCTAACTGCTCTGTTATATTTTCGACCCTACATGACCCCGGCCACAGAGCCTTCTGCTAGAATGCCTGCCTCCACACAAAGATCACTGAGTCCTGCATCCTGGAATCTCTTGCCTATGATAGACATCAGGTTGCATATTGTGTGGAAGGTCCCCATCTGGATAATTATGTTCTTGAACTTCTCCTGCTTCCAAACAATTTCTGCAGCCTTGGCAAACAGAGCCTGATCGAAGACACACACTATCTCTTCAAGTTGTAAGGACTGTATGAGTGTATGATGGAGAGTGTTTGCTCTAAAACTTCATTCACTGTGGACATGTCAGTTGCGGGTGCATTGATAGTGGGTAGGTACGTGACTGTGTCCTGGACCACTGTGATGTCATTGCGGATCTGGATATTAAATCCTGTCCAGCTACTGATGGTTTGATTATCAGCAGCTGTGATCCGAGTGATGAGCCAGATAAGATTCTTGCGCTTTGCCTGCTGGGTCACATTTGTAGTATCAGTGTCTGCAGTTTCAATCTTGGGTGGTCCAGCTCTCTGTCCAACATTATAAGTTGGGAGTCTAAGTGGAATAGGGGAGATGCTTCTCTTCTTTGACTTAGTTACTGTTGGTAGTGCTGACTGTGGTAAAGGTCCTTCAACTTTCGGTTGGACAGCAATGCCATTCACTCTATGGGATGTACCACCACCACTGAGTGTCTCTTCAAGTCTGTCTATGTTGTCCCATGCAACAGTTTTAGAAACATGGGGATGAGCGTTTGGAAGAATTGTATTTTCATCTACAAGTTCTAGCTTCTGAAGACACAATGCTGTGTCAACTTCCTCCAGGTGCAAGTAAGACATACTGTGGCCAAGTCTATTCATGATCTGTATCAGTTCCTTGTTTCCTGTCAAAGACTTAATGGCAAAAGGGAGAAGAACACGCTTAGGTGGCTTTGTCCTGCCATTTGTAACAGCAAATACCAGATCACTGCCAAATGAAGTTACCAGGCGTTGGACTCTTGGTGAAGGATTATCACAATTATTCTCGCCAGTCAGCAGTGTCTCCAGGAATGTAGTAACTGGTTCAGGAATAATGCATTTTTCTGTGTCAGGTGGCCATGTTTGGGGTGCATCTTGCTTCTTGATGCTGTTTCTTAACACCATGGCCGCTTTTGTGATGACATCCTCTTCTGTGACAGCTCTTGCTGTCTGGAGATCCTGTTTTAACTTGTGGGCTTGTTTGACAAGAGCTCCATTTGATGTACTGTTTGGATAGACAAGAACCTTAACCTTCTCATCAGAGACAAAGTGGAGTGATCCAGTGATAGTACTCTCCAACTTTCGGCGGATGTGTTTTTTGGTCGGTGGCTTAATCTATCTATAATTCCAGTAATCTCTGTGTGTGTGTGTGTCTGTATGCGACCGCTGTTTCTCGACAACTACCGGTCCGATATACTTGAAACTTGCCAGGTATATTGCTGGGGACCCGAGGATGTGCCTTTTCAAGGTTTTAAATTAATCGGAGAAGTAGTTACCGAGCTATGTCCAAAAAACGATTCAACCAATCAGAGAGCAGCGAGCTATCACGTGTGCCGAACGTGGCGAACAGACTCTGCCTCGGACGGCACATTTGAGAGCGTATTCATTTATTTCCCTTCGGCAAACTATGTTGGTGCTATGTTGGCGTTAAACTATGTTTTAAAACTAATTAAAACTAATTTGCGATTCTTTCGCTTTCCTGGTGCGTTTGTGCACGATATGGCGATTTCTTTACCAAACTCCGCAAGCCGTTCGCTTTGGACCAAACCATTTCATGTAAATAGAAGGGGGGGGGGATTGTCACCGTACTCGCAAGCCGTTCGCTTTGGACCAAACCATTTCATGTAAATAGAGGGGGGGGGGGATTGTCACCGTACTCGCAAGCCGTTCGCTTTGGCTTTGCGAATGGACCAAACCATTTCATGTAAATAGAGGGGGGGGGGGATATAATTTTAGATATATATATAGTACGGGCATGCCCTAGTTTGTGCAATGCCAAGAGATTTCAGGGATTCTTCAAGCTTTGATGTGAGGTCCGTCAATGGAAAAACATCAGGATGTGGCCAAATGTCATTCCTGATGTACATGATGAGCTGCTCATATGCTTGTTCCACCGCTTTCTCATACTCTTGTTCTTCAAGGCCTTCACTCATACTAAATGTGGCTGTAGTCTCTTCTTTTGTGTACAATCTATAGCAAGAGTTGTGGTATTGTCCCTCTGCTGCAACAAGGTCTCGACTCACTGCTGCAAAACTTTTTCATCAAATTTCCTCGCAGCTGCTTCACGAACTTTGGCATCAGCTCTTAACTCCAAACACAGTGTGAGGCGTTCTCGTGTACGTGTTCCTGGCAGGTATTTGCTTGAGCTGTTACAGAAGATACATAGCCTTTCGTATACTCTTGAAGTACTTGGTGCATCTCTCGATGATTTTCTTGTACCAGTATCTTTAGCCTTAACATCAGCACCTTGGTTCTGGATACCACGGTTTTGTGATGGCTTCAAGAAGCTTTTTCATAGTGAATACCCTGCGACATTTGCGATGATACTGAATCTGTGGTACTTCACTTTCTTCTAGGCCACTGGCTATCTCCAAGAGTGGAAGGTGTTTTCTTATTTCTGCCGCTCTAAGCAGGGTTTTCCAGGATTCAAGACCTTGCAGCGTTGCTGGCTCCGAATCATCGTCAGTGCAATGAATGTTGCAGCTCATTTTTGCACGTTTCTGCGGTGTAGGATCCTGGTCACAAGTTGGTAGATCCATTGTAGATATCTTAGTTCTTCACCAATCTACTGCATATATACACACACCTCTGCAAGGAAAGCAAGGCATAAGACATATTTCATTTACATTTACTAGTCACAATATTATTTTAGTATCATAATGCTCTATTTAAAGCAGGTTTCACATTTGTACAGACAATGACAAAAATTTTCGGAAATCGAAGAAATAATGCTTGCATAACAAGGGTTACCATAGGGTTAATTGTTGAAGTTTTGTGAATGATATGTTATTTTAAATCATCTACAATGTCTTATCTATACATTATGAAATAATTTCAGCATCTACATATCACGAAATAGTAATCAGATCAGTTGAAAACAAAAACACGCTAAATTTTCGATTTTGCAAATGAAACATGACCTTTTGACCTCCGAGGAAGTCACCTGATAATTAAAGGTGTAAATTGGATTACAGTTGTGTAGATATATGATGTAGCTTCACAATGAATCATAATTTGTCAAAGTATTGTTGCGAATATGGAATTTGGCCTCCATATCCGCTTGTAAATATTCCCCTATTTCCCCAATACTCCCCAACTATCCCCAATCCCCCATTCCCTAGTCCCATTGTCTGTAAACAACACTCTGTAGAACCGACCTTCCCCTTTTTCCCCCATTAAATGTCGTGCCCAGGTCCACCGCATCTCACGTAGACAACTTTCGGACATCTTGCTAGTTATTCTTAGTCTATGTCAGTTAAGGACTCGTTTCCATTAATTATGACTCTTCGTTGCACCAGAATGTGATTATATGGCACCAGTAGTGAGTTTAGGACCTCCCCATACCTCCTCCCATCTTCTTCCCCATAAAACAACAACAACAACTACGACTACAACAACAACGGTGCGCGCGGGGAGTGTGCGTCCTGACTCCGGCTCGGTTAGCCGCCATTACCCATGCGCTCCACGGGGTTACCACGAAGGGGCTGGCTGTCAGCTCCTCGTCAAGGGCGGAGCCTGGTAAACCCCCCGCACCCAATAAGAAGGGCGGACCGATTCCATCTGGGGCGGAGCTAACGAGCCGAGGGCGTGTCACTCCCCGCCGGATATACGCGGCCACGTACCGGACGTGACGTGAGATGCGCCCCCAGCTTGGAGAAAGAACGTCGCCTTCCGAGCGCTGTGACCTCCCTGCATCTCTGGACTGGACCGAGTCGATTCTGCCCTGAGCCCAGGTGCACCTGGAGCCATCGATACCCGCCTTTCTTTGCCATCAATCCCCGTGTGAGTCAGCCTTTTGTCCCGTTTATCTGTCGTCTGTTGGGGTTAATATAAGTGTGTCTAAGTGCCTGTCTTTCTATGATGTCCCTCTTGTAGTTGTAATCTAACCTTCCGCCCTAATATAACCTCCTCCGGAGGTCTTGAGAACTGAACCCCTGGTGTCGTGTCATTTTAATCCAGCCGTTGTGTCATTTTCCTTCATTGACCTAGCGTAGCGCGACTCGGCAACGTTCGAGTATAATCGGGTAACTTGTGCAGACGTGGTCATACCAAACCGCTCGGTAAACTAACATCCACCACCGCGTCTGTAACAATTGGTGTCGAGGAGTGGAATTCGGACCCGGGACTAAATTTGTTAGGCCCAAACTTTGGGAGGTAGAATCGATCCGGAGCGCGTTTACTGCGCTCGACGAAATTATAACGGCGAAATTTGATTTTGTTATACGGAAATAAAAACCCGAATTTTGAAAGTCGCGCTATGGCAGACCAAGACAGCTGGGGTCCGGTAGGGGAGAGTGAGGCAGGGTCGGTCCAGGACCAAATTGAGGGACGCGAGGAGAGCGAAGCAGTGAGGGCGGCAGGGTCGCAAAATAGCGTTGTCGTGCACGTGGGTGTAGCGGCACCAAATTTAGCCGCGGCCGTGGTCGCGGTAGCCGAACCCGAGATGCCAATGAATTGGAACCTGTTTATGAAACAGATGATGGCCTTTATGGTAAAAACAGACGATAATTTCAAAGGGATGGGAAACCAAATGGGGGTAATGAGGGACGAAGCGAGGGGTACCGGTGAGGAGTTAGACAAGAAATTTGGGAAGTTCGACAATAATTTTGAGGGGTTAGACAACGGGATAAAAGAGGTAAAAAATGGGTTAATGGGGGTAGAAAACAGAATGGCCGCTCAAGAGAATCAAATGGAAGGGATGCAAAAGGGGTTAGAGGGGGTAGAAAATAGAATGGCTGCCCAGGAGAATCAGATAGAGGGAGTGAAAAATGGGTTAGAGGGGTTAGAAAACAGGATGGAAGGCAAATTGAGGGACATGAGGGACCAAGCGGAAAGGGAAGTTAACCAAATGGGGCAGCAGATAGAGGGGGTCAGAATGGGGGTAGAAACTAAACTGGATGCTCACAGGGAGGAAATGGAGCAGATGAGGGTGGCATCTGGGCAGGAGATGCAAGTGATGGGAGAGGAGATCAGAAGAGGAGTGAGTGAGGAGGTCGGAGGAGTGCGCGAGGAGGTGAGGCACTGTAAGGAGCGCATGGAGACGGAGGTGAGAAAGGGGACTGTAAAACTGCAAGGGGGTATAGAGGAGTTGACGCTGGGAGTAGAGCAACTGACAGTGGGACAAAAGGAGTTGGGGGACCAGGTAAAGAAGAACACAGCGGTAATAGAGGGTTTAAAATCGACACAGAAGGAGATGAAAAAGGACGTAGGGGTAATTAAAAAAGAGTGTCAGACGGTACATGAGGACCTGACGAGGAAAATGGACAAGGTGGTAGAGGTGATGGAGGTTAAAGAACGGGAGGTGCGGGAGCACATAGAAAAAAATAAAGTGGAGTTAGAGGAAGAACTTAAAGGGGCGCACGAAGAGATGAAGGAGGTGAAGCAGAAATTAGAAGAAGTGGAAGAAGGGATGAGCGAAATTAAGAAGCGACGGAGAGAGGATAAGAAAGAGATAAAGGAGGAAGTAAAAGAATTGGTCCAAAGTCTGTGTTCGGATCGTGATGATGTGCTCATTAACCGGATGAGGGATTCGCAGGTGATGGAGGAGAAGCGAAGAGAAAGAGGACCCGGTGTAAGTGGTGACCAATATGGTCGTGCGTATGATGCGCCAGGGGATTTAAGGAGTTTGGGGGTCGAGATAGACCCGGGTGTTCGTGAGAGGCCGTGGGTGAAGTGTGTGACAGGTCTGGTGTGCGAAAAAGGACGTGTGCGAGAAAGTCCGACTCTGGGGTGTGTGAGGAAAAAGTGCGTGCCAAGGAGTAGTGAGGGTGCTGGCGAGAGTGAGTCGGTCGTAGCGCGTGTGCGAGGGGGCACATGGAAGCGCGGTGTGGTGAGTGTTACAGAGGGTGTGACGGGAGAGTGTGCGCGAGAAAGGTGTGTGACGGACAGGTGCAGGAGGAAAGAGTGCGCTGTCAGAAGTAAGGAAGAGTGTCCACCTGTGGTGAGTGTTACAGAGGGTGTAACGGGAGAGTGTGCGCGAGAAAGGTGTGTAACGGACGGGTGCATGAGGAAAGAGTGCGCTGTCAAGAGTAAGGGTGAGTACGCTGTCAAGAATGGAGGTGAGAGTATTGAGAGTGACAAGGAGAGTGAGTTGGTTGTGACAGGTGAGCGAGGATGTACACCTGGGATGGAAGGATGCACACCTGGAATGGTAGAGCGTGAGTGGGAATGCACGCTGGAGTTGGTAGTGAGGCACGTGGTTGGGTGTGCGAATGAGGGCACACCTGTGATTGTCACAGAGGAGGTGACCGAGGAGGGGGCGCGAAGAGGTGTGTTGGTGAGGTGTGCTACCAACGAATGTGTGCCAAAGTGTTCGGTGGTCAGGTGTGTGACCAAGGCTGTGAGTGGAATGAGGGTACCTGGGTGTGTAAGGAAAGGTACGAGGAGCATGGGAACGGCTGGATGTGTGAGCAAGGAACGGGCTGCGGGGTGTAAGCATGCAGGTGAAGCATCGACGTTAGACGGGGTAGAGTTTAGAACGACTTATAGCCGAATCGGGCCCTCGGTGCGTGCCGGGCCTCGCGTGGAACGGCCGCGTCCAGGCTCCACTAGGTGGAGCGGGCAGCTGGATGGGAAGGGTCGTCATGGCGACCACGTTTTGTTGAGACGTGCCGGCAGGTCGAGATCGGGACATTGGATGGCTCCACGCCGAGGTGGTGCGTGGGATCTCGGCCCGGGTAAGCCCCCGTCCCTGCCCCGAATGCCGGACGCATCCAGCCGCCGGCACAAAACAACCAGCATCCATTGCTTGGCTTTACGAAGCCGGGCTTTGGACAGGAATTGGCGCACCGAGAGGCATTATTGAGTAGACTGGGTGATGAGGTTAGTGTTTTGGACCCAAAATTAGAGAAAAACTAAATTTGATGATTGGCAAGGGATTGGCAGTAGTGATTGGCAGATGATGGGCAGTGATTGGGCAAATTTTTGATTTGTCGAAATTTGATGTGCAAAATTGGTAGTGAGCGATGGGCCCGGTGGGTAAGGCTGGCATCCCTGCCACCCTTCCCATGTGGGGCAAATGCGCTATAGTTTATGGGGTGTATGGCAGTGAAAACTAGCCCGGGTGGGTTAGGTTATATTGATAGGGATCTAGCGAAGATGACATTAGGTAACGTTAAGTTTAGTTAGTGACTGATACCTGTAGTGGGGACGCAGGTAGTTTAGTGTGGATGATAATGACGTGGGAGCGCAATAGTTTAAAGGGACGACTGGGAAGCGCAAGTTTCAGAAGGGAGTAGTTAGCTGAGATGATGCCGTGTGTGTGAGAATTGAACAGGTGTGATTGCACAGGTGTGCAACTGGACAGGTGTGTGGAACAGTGTGTGAGTAATGAGTGTGTGGATCAGCGCGAATGCGCTTGGGGAGAGAAGGGTGCAGGTGGCACCAGGTGTGAGAGCACAGGTGTGCAAGTACAGGTGTGTGGAGAGAGTTGGAGTAAGTGGTACGGAGTGGTGTGCATGGTGCGAAGGTGTGAATGGGGGAAGAGTGGACCCCCATCACGGATACCCGGGGCGGGTAGTGTAAGTGTTAGGTAGAGGGTATAGGTAAATTGTGGTTGGATATTGGCATCTGTGGTGCGGTTGCAGAATGGTGTTGTGAATGGGTGCATTAGTGTTGTGGAAATGGCTGGGCGTGTAGCCTGTTAGTGTGTGTAGTTGGTTGGGCACTCCACCACTGTGAGGATGTCGGCCAGGTGAGGCCGCAGGTGGGCTCTGGGAGCCGGTAGAGTTGTGGATGGGGCCCGAGGATCCGGAGGACGGACCCGGGTAGCCCAGTGCCAGAGAGGGCACCGAGTGGGGAGAGCGCCAGAGGGCCTTCCCCAGGTAGTTAGGTTAGGGTAAGGAGCAGGTAAGCTCGGAGGCAACTGCAGTGGTGGAGGTGTGCAGGTGGGTAGACCCGCTGGGAGAGGTACACGCCACAGCCCAGAAATTGTGCGAGGGCACCGGGAGATGAATCGGGGGAGTGAGACCCCAAAATGGAAAAGCACCACAGTTTAGCCAATGGGAATTGGTTTTTAGAACCCATAGGGTAAGAGGGCCAATGGTTTGGCCGGAGAAAGACCCCGGGTAGTGTAAAGTTGTTAAAGTCATTTAGGAAATAGTTAGGATTGATGAACCTGTCGCACCATACGCAGCCACTTACCTGTGGTGATGATGATGACTCCACACCTGTGTTTTCTTTGTTTTGTTGCAGGAAATGAGATTGTGAGGATTTGTGAGACGCATCACAACGTGGATGAGACATTGGGGTGATTCCATCTCTCCCTCCCTAGGAGGGACTGATGATGAATTGGTAATGGCAAATTTTGATGTTGAGTTGGAGATGGCAAATTATGATGTTGAGTTGAAAATGGCAAATTTGATTGGTTAGGAGGGAGAGAAGACGAATTTGGTTTATGGGAGGAACGGGGAAGACAGTAGGGATGTTTGTTGATTTGTAAAGTAGATGTTTATGGGTAGTGTTGTGTTTTGTGGATACAGTAAGGGGGTAAGGGAGGGGCCATGTAGGTTACCTGGTTGGGGGGGGGGGAGCGTACGATAGGAACGTACCTGTCTCACCTGGTTCCCATGTGCCCCCAGTGTGCATCATCTTATATTGCGTGCACTTTTGCGCCCTTACCACCTTACTCACTTGTCTTCTTCTTTTGTCTCCCACCTCCGAGGATCTGGCTTTGGGGTAGAGAGAGAGGAGAGAGAGGTGCTGGCTTCGCAGTTGTGGGCCTGCACTTTCGCTGTTTGCTGCCTGGATCGATACACCATATGGACCGCAATGTTTGTGGCCACCCACCATGGACCGCGGTTCTTATGCGGCCAAGCACCACCCGTGGATGGACCTATGGGTCAACGTGGCACATATGCCATACAAGGTGAACCACTTATAGTTGGCCCCCTGACGGCCACAATACAGAAATGGACGCGGTTGGCGCCTTTCTTGATTTTTTAAAGAAGTAAGAAGGCCAAGTGCACCACATGAAGGCAAGACCAGCGGCAGAACATCGGCCGGCTGCGACACCACCGGTGATTTATAGACACTTTATTGGTGCACCGGATGGTGCTGACTGTACATGATGGGGTGGTGCTTTTCGTGCTGGGAAAGGGTGCTCTGCACGTTATTAAAGGCCGTAGGCCACAGAGCACTCGTGGGTTGGTGTATCGATGCTGGCATGCGTGCGCTCTCTATGCATAACATCTGCATGTGTCCCTCCAAAAACAGGTCCTGGATCGTAGTGTAAATATCAGCGTAGTCTTGTAAATAATGCTCCCTACCGGCTGTATGTTTAGTTTGCGAATTCTTTCCGGATTCGGTTATCCTGTGGGTGTGTTTCTGTGAGGAGAAGGGTGCAACGTCGCAGGGGGACATATTTACCCATTTGTGAATATCTGTAAAACTGTCGCACTCAGGGTAGAGTTAATAGTAGAGGGAACTACATCTGAGTGCCACACTAAAATAGGTAAAAATTTATCGGGTCGCGACGCCCCGAGGGTAGAGAAGGGTGCAATGTTGCGAATATGGAATTTGGCCTCCATATCCGCTTGTAAATATTCCCCTATTTCCCCAATACTCCCCAACTATCCCCAATCCCCCATTCCCTAGTCCCATTGTCTGTAAACAACACTCTGTAGAACCGACCTTCCCCTTTTTCCCCCATTAAATGTCGTGCCCAGGTCCACCGCATCTCACGTAGACAACTTTCGGACATCTTGCTAGTTATTCTTAGTCTATGTCAGTTAAGGACTCGTTTCCATTAATTATGACTCTTCGTTGCACCAGAATGTGATTATATGGCACCAGTAGTGAGTTTAGGACCTTCCCATACCTCCTCCCATCTTCTTCCCCATAAAACAACAACAACAACAACTACGACTACAACAACAACGGTGCGCGCGGGGAGTGTGCGTCCTGACTCCGGCTCGGTTAGCCGCCATTACCCATGCGCTCCACGGGGTTACCACGAAGGGGCTGGCTGTCAGCTCCTCGTCAAGGGCGGAGCCTGGTAAACCCCCCGCACCCAATAAGAAGGGTGGACCGATTCCATCTGGGGCGGAGCTAACGAGCCGAGGGCGTGTCACTCCCCGCCGGATATACGCGGCCACGTACCGGACGTGACGTGAGATGCGCCCCCAGCTTGGAGAAAGAACGTCGCCTTCCGAGCGCTGTGACCTCCCTGCATCTCTGGACCGGACCGAGTCGATTCTGCCCTGAGCCCAGGTGCACCTGGAGCCATCGATACCCGCCTTTCTTTGCCATCAATCCCCGTGTGAGTCAGCCTTTTGTCCCGTTTATCTGTCGTCTGTTGGGGTTAATATAAGTGTGTCTAAGTGCCTGTCTTTCTATGATGTCCCTCTTGTAGTTGTAATCTAACCTTCCGCCCTAATATAACCTCCTCCGGAGGTCTTGAGAACTGAACCCCTGGTGTCGTGTCATTTTAATCCAGCCGTTGTGTCATTTTCCTTCATTGACCTAGCGTAGCGCGACTCGGCAACGTTCGAGTATAATCGGGTAACTTGTGCAGACGTGGTCATACCAAACCGCTCGGTAAACTAACATCCACCACCGCGTCTGTAACAGTATGTTCAGTAGAGCTGAAGTTATAAGCAAAAATGCTACCCCTCTCCCCAAAAATTCAACTTCCAGATTATATGGGCGTGGGTTTGTTTACAGAGTGATAACTATCATTAAGCTACCAGATAGGCAGGGTTATCATACCAAAATATAAACCAGAGACATGGAGGAAGACAAAAATAACAAAATTGTTTGCTGACCTTGGGTGGTACCAAAATCTGTATTGGCCCCTGGACTAATGGGGAAATCTCCAGATTTAGGAAGGCAAAATAAATCTAATTAAAGATCAAATTAAAAGAATGTGGAACTGCTTCCTCCTCCTGAATATAGTGAATTAAATTTTTTCCTTCCTTTAAAAAATAAAAATTACAACCATCGACTAACAAAGGCCTGCTTCAAGGTAAACCTTTGGGGTTGTCCTTTTCGTGTGTGTGTGTGTGTGTGTGTGTGTGTGTGTGTGTGTGTGTGTGTGTGTGTGTGTGTGTGTGTGTGTGTGTGTGTGTGTGTGTGTGCATTACTGCAAACAGGCCGTGGTGCCTCGGCCGCAATGGTCCACTCACAAGCACTCATGCAGGAGATGTTTTTGCATGTATATATGCACGTGTACACGCGTGCACGTGCGTGTGTGTGTGTGTGTGTATGTGTGTGTGTGTGTGTGTGTGTGTGTGTGTGTTTGCGGTCAATAAGTATAACATACCATTAACATGCTAACCCCTCCCTCCTCCTCCTTAACATAAATGTAACATACTATTAACATGCTAACCCCTCCCCCCTATAACATTCATGCTAACCCCCTCCCCACTCCTCCACTCACGTTTCTCTTTTATTCTCCAACCCCCCCTTCCCCGCTCCCCTCCTCCCCCACCTACCTCTCTCTCTCTCCCTCACCCCTCTCTCTCTGTCTCTCCTCCCTCTTTCCCCCACCCCTCTCTCTCTGTCTCTCCTCCCTCTTTCCCCCACCCCCTCTCTCTCTCCCCCACTCCTGTATCGCCCCCCCCAACCCTTTCCCCTTCCCTCCCCTCCTCTTTCCCGTTCCTTTTACCGTCTTCCCTCGCCCCTCCTATCTGCCTCCCTTCTCCACCTCCCCTCCTCTTTGCTCCCCTCCCCCCTCCCCTCCCCTACTTCCTCCTCCTCCCTCCCCTCCTCTCTCTCTACCCACTCTGCCCCCACTCCCCTCCCTCTCCATTCCTCCTCCTGTCTCTCCACCCCTCTCTTAATACTCCCGTCATGAAGCGACTCTGCGTTGCCTGATGTAGGAAGTACACATGAGGAAAGTAGGAGGAGTGTGGGGGTGGGGGGGGGGGGGGTGGAGGGGGAAAGGGAGGTTTTCAAAAGTACCACCATATTTGCATTTGTATCTTTAGCAGATAGGTGGCCCATCCATCACTCGTTTTGTATGGAGCCTGTGGCGGCTGGTTGCATCATTGCTAGGAGAGTGGCTGTGCCGCTGATGCAGTGCCCCTGTTACCAGAAAGCTCGTATCACCCCTCTGTTGCCGACCTCGGAAGGATGAGGGACTGAGTGAACCCACCTGATGTTATTTAATTGCATGACAGACAGATGCTCAAAATGAAGACCCGAAGATCTTAAGCCAGGCACCTTAACCACCAAGGCAATACCAGGCTTCATGGTGGCACATATAACTAGTATGAATATAAAAGAGGCTTGGGCAGCCATATCTGTAACATCCACTTCCCGATATCATAAGCAACAAGGGGATGCAGATAAGACAGTCAGCTTAATATTTCGTGTAATAAATGAAGACATACTTCATGATGCAGCACATTTTCCTGACATCCCAAGACTGCGGCATTTTACAGTTAGATGCAAATCCAGCGATGACTGAAGCTGGTACTCCACAACTTGGAGGTCAGCATCACATTGTGCCAACCATGATGGCGACAAGTAACGAGAGTTCGTTTTACTCGGAACGTGAGTTTTATATCATTGTATGTTATTTTGTGGAATGGTTGGAAATTGTCCTCTTTTAAAATTCCTCCAAAGGTTCCTCTTTTAAAAAGTGCTGAGGATCCCTTTTTGTTTAATCATATGTAGTACAGTACTGTATATTTATGGCTGACAAGTATGAAATTCAGATTATATTTTCCTGTTGTAAAATTAACTTTATTAACTTCCTGTTGTAAAAAGAACCAGATTATATGGAAGAATGTTTAAAGATCGGGTCCAACGGTCATGCTCGAGTGCAGTCTCAGGTTATTTGGCGTCTGTAATGTCATATAATGCCGAATTATTTTCACAGAATCTACATTTTACATACCATGGGTTAATATGTGTGCATACCTCCACCAGGGTGAACACATTACGTTTGACACAGAACTGTTAGCACGGATCTGGATTCGGACCTCAAAAATCAAACCACGTTGTTCTCACAAACCCAATCTGCCCACCAAGTATCGTTCGAATCCGTCCACAACTTTTTGACATATCCTGCTCAGGCTCACAGACAAACAGGAGTGAAAACATAAACTCCGTCCACCTTCGTTGGTGAAAGTATATACTGCATAATCCTATACTATAAGAGACAGGACTGTGTGTGTATGCGTGCGTGTGTGTGTGTGTGTGTGTGTGTGTGTGTGTGTGTGTGTATTGTTACTTTTATGGGGGTAGATTAAAGAATCCCATAGTAAATGTAGGACTGTATAATTATAGCATGGACCATGGACACGTAGTAGGAGAAATCTCAATGTACTTAAGTAGGGAAACTGTAGCTTAAGATTGTTCATGTGTCTTCACACGAGGGGTGAAGCGGTGATAATTAGTTAGGGATTAAGGTTAGTTTTCCCCAGTATGTGATTTTCCCTAAAGTTTTACATTTACCATGGCCGGCCATGAAAACCCCCATTAAAGAACATTTACAACCAGTGCCAGCCCTATGAACATTCACGGCACCTAAGCCCCACCCACATGAACACTTTAGGCAAAAGGCCCCGCCCAGTAGAGGCGGAGGATCAGTGGGCGGAGAAGAAGGCCGGCAGGCCACACCCCGGAGGAAGCAATTGGCTCTCGCTCGGGAGGAAGAGGAGTGCGCTTCTTCTACTGGGTCCGCAAAGAAGCTGGCCATTTTGGTGCTGAGTTAAGTGTGCGCACTTTTGGAGGGCCTGTGGATGGAGCTTTTGTTGCGTCTGCAGACTTTATAAAGAGGTTTCGGCTGTGGTGCTTTTCGGGGGAGCTGGAGGCCGCGTTGTGCTCGCCCAGGCAGTGGAACCTGAATGAAGGTTGTCTTCACTGGTCGTCCCACGGCTCTGGGCGCCTTCGACGCATGGGCTTTTGTGTCAGTGGTCGCCATCTTGTGTGCTTCCTGAGCCTCGTCACCAACACTCTTCTCAAAAAGGGCCACTTGAGGCCAAAGTTGAGTGCCGGACGGCCAAAAAGGGATTTTATTTTCTTTCATCTGTTCCCTTGCCTCTTTTTGAGTCTGTGTGTGGAGATACCTATGTGTGTGGAGAATGAAATAGGAATTTTATTTACCTCAACATTTATTTTGACATTTCTGCCTACATTGATTTTCATTAAATTATTTGTTGAATTTACTGTCGTGTTTACTTGTTTGTGGTTTCGGAATAAACCCGTGTATCAGGTAAACGTTCAGGTAAACGCTTCGCCTCCCTTCATTCACATGTGACAAAAGTACTGCCATTTTTTGGTGTGCCACCTCGGGAGTAAAACTGTCTCGGTTTTCCATCATCCAGTGGTGTTAACCACTGGTGACATGACATTTGGTGTCAGGCGTGGGATAATAACCCTGTGGACACTCGGTGTCCGGGATGCTAGTACGACACCCGCTGGGCGCAAATTGTTTTTTGTTTTTTTCATCTAAATTATAACGATCGTCTCTCTCAGCAGGGGAGGGGGGGGGGGGTTGATTGTAGTAGCGAGGTTCAAATTATATAGTGATTGGTGTCGGGAGGACACCGAACGGGCGTCGGAAAAGTTAAGAGAATTTTTTTTTCTGAGGTAAATCTAGTCACGTGCGGGAAAAAAGCCGGCTGAACAAACAAAAAAGATGGAGTGGCTAGAAGGGACCGAAGTAGAAGGAAGCGAGCTGCAGGTAGATTTTTTTGAGGGTAGGGTAGAAACTTTCCCCGTCTCTTGCGTCAGAACCCCCTCCCCTACAATGGCGGAAACCTGAGACGCAGGGAAAAGGTCCGATGACTTTCCAGGCCATATTTGAAAAATTAATGAGGGGAATGAGTGAACAAATTAAAGAGCAAATAAATACTCAAACTGAACGATTGGAGGAAAAAATTGAGGGAATGAACAACTGAATGAACAAAGGAATGAAATTAAGGGAAATGAATGAACGATTGAAGGCAAAATTTAGGGAAAATAATTTACATCAAATGAACGAAATTAAGGAGGGAATAACACAGGAACTGGGGGATCGGGTTGATGGAATAGAGGAAAGAATGGAACACCAAATGAGGGACAGGCTGGGAGAGTTTGAGACGAAATTGGGGACTCGATTCGGGGAAATGGAAAAAGGAATGGCATTGGAATTTGAACTAAAACCGGAGGAAAAGGAATTGAAAATAGAAGACGGTAAAACCCAGGATGTTCGAATGGGGGAAAAGATGGAAGACAAAATTGGGTCAACAAATAAAAGGCTTGACAAAGTAAATAAGGACGTAGAAGGCTATTATACCTGTGTGGATGTCAGAATGCGCTTTTCTGTGTGGATGTCAGAATGGGGACTTTTGAAGCACCAGGGTGGTGGTTTGACAGATTAGGTAAAAGAGTTGGAAGCCCGTGTAACAGAACAAGAGCGGGTGCTTATCGATAAAGGCCTGTGGGGGCCACAATTGACTGGGGAAAGGATGGAAGAGATATTACAGGAGTGGCTGAACACTTAAGACAATACCATCAAGGGAGAGATTGCTCGAGTCCAATGGAGTCTGCGAGATGAGGTGAGTCGGTCCGTTAAGCATCTCCAAGACAAAATTAAGGTAACCCAGGGAACCCTCGCCAGGAGCCACATTTGGGCACAGGAGGCTCCGAAATTGAGTACCCAGCTGGGGAGGGGGGGTGGCCCCGATCTGGATTAGGACATGGGGGAGTCGGTGAGAAAAATCTTGGAAAGGCGATCCCCATAGTAAATTTGGAACAGCTGCAGGGAGGGGCAGAAAACCCCCAAAAAGGGGTTGTAACCTGTGGCTGCGTTTGGACACACGAGGCCGGAATTTTTAAAATTAAATTCAAATTGAAATGGGGGTTTGATTTGGAACAGTCTGGGAAGGAATTAGTTCCCGGGCTGCGGAATTCGGAACAGGGGAGGTCAATGGGGTCGGCCTCATAGAAATTTGTCCCCCTGGAAATTGGGTGGTGCCAGGCAGTTGGGGGAGCTGTGAAATGAATGAATGAATGATCGTTTTAAGGCCATTTTCCCCGCTGGAGCGGGGGTTAGCCTTGCGGGCCCCATGACAATCATGGTTCCCTGTTTGAGGCAATGTTTTTATGCCGGATGCCCTTCCTGACGCCACCCTTGGTCGCCTCTTATGATGCGCAGGGATACAGTGTACCTATTCTAAATCGGGGTACACACCGTGATCATTCATCCCAGCAAGCTGGTACTCAATTGTACTGGCAGGAGCTGTACTGGCAGGATTTGGACATGGGGTCCAACCATGGGTGTTTTGGTACGACCCGGGCCCCATGGGGAGTCTGGTGGAGTGTGGCATCCCTGGTCTATCGGGGCGCCGCCCGAGTGAGTGTCTCGTGCCGGCAGCGTTGCTGGACCCTGGAGGGGCTTGAGACCTCCAGGGGTCCGAGGTGTTCTCTCATGTGCACCTACCGTCATGCATGATGAGGACCACTAGGGGGAGATGTTGTGAGTCGCGCTTTGATGGCGGCACTACGGACCGCCAATAAAGGCATGATGTGGTGACCACTTGGCATGCAGCCTGTGAGCCTCTCCCTCAGACTCTGAGACAGCCAGCATGTGGTGATCTGCCATGCCATGCTGGTCTATGGATGCGAGTCGAACCACATGGATAGGAACAGTATAGCCCACTGGACAACTATTGGAGCGTCTGTGGAACGTGATGGTGTGAGCATGATCTTCCACAGATGTTCCTCTATGATTTATGGGCTCTCGGCTTGGAAAGAGCTTTGGGATTAATTGGCAGATAAATTTGGAATAAAGGGGAAACTTGGCATGGTGGATGACCCTCTTGGACCAGACCAACCTGCGATGACCTGCACTCAAGGTAAGGTGTTTTGAGGCGTAATGTCCCAAGTGTTCGGTTCTTGCTCGGAAATTGGGACATGATAATTGGAATGGGAGCGGGCAACAGTGACCCAATGGTCGGTAAGTGGATCAGTTTGGAAACCAAAAATGTCTTGTTGTGATTGATATCTGTTATGTGTAAAGGATTGAGTTATGTTTGGAGGTGTGAATGTGTGGATTATAGCATGTATGTAGGCCATGGCAATTAGGAGCACAATCTCTACCTTGCATTAGCGGTGTTTGAGAATTGAATGGCAGTGGGGGAGGGAAGTTTTTTGGATTTTGTGGGTGTGGAAGGTGTGTGTATCCGCAGGAATGGATCAAGCTCTGGAGACGCAGTGACTGCGCCCCCCCCCCCCACCCCCACCCGATGTAATGTAATTTTCGCCTGCTGGCAGCCGGTGGTGTCCAGAAATGGGGACCCATCGGAGGGGGGCCTGGTTGGGCGACTAGTGGGTATGGAGACCCTGCCTGGTGACCCGGGAGAGGCCAAGGGAGCCTGAAGCCAAGGGAGCCTGGATGGTGTGGAGACCCTCTCTGGCGGGACGTACAGCAAAGGAGCTGTCTGGCTGTCAGGGGGCGAATAGTTGAAGGGGGGGGAGGGGGAAGCGAGAAGAAGTCGTGAAGTCGAGTGACTTGCTTTTGGACTGCAGGCACTACAACCTGAAGCACCCCCTCCATCTTGGTTGTACGGGACCTCCCCGCTGCCTAATTGAGGATCACACATGTATGTAATAACGTTTAAGCCATGGTCTTGCAAGGTTGGAGTGAATGCTTTGGGTATTGGTGTTATGTGTGAGTGTATGAGGGTAAGGTCCACCCAATCAATATCACCTGCCTGTGCCAAAAGGACAAGGCCCACCAAAATTTGGGATGAGGCAAATTGGGATGGCTCCACAGGTGACGTTGGGTATTGTGGCAATGTGGCATCCACTGGGGAACATGGTCTTTAGAAGGGGTTTGTATAAATGTTAATGAGTATTTGCATAAGGTTTGTCGTTAAGGTAGGTTTACATGTTGGGTTTTTGAACCATTCCTACCCGCCCCAGAAGAGAGGAGAGAGGAGCCAAAGGAAATTTGTACATAGTTGAATTGTTGTGCTTTAAGGAGTGTAGAATGGTAAGAAGAATAGGTAACTTAGCTACGGTTCGCTTCCTACAGCCCCTCCTAATTTATTTTGTAGGCTATAGGTGTGAGTTAGTAAGTGGTAAGGTTGGAGCGGTAACGCCTGCATTGAACCTTGTAGGGGCTGCGGTTCCGGGGGGTGGAGGGGAGGCTGTGTTACGTTTATGGGGGTAGATGAAAGAATCCCATAGTAAAGGTAGGACTGTATCTCGATGTACTTAAGTAGGGAAACTGCAGCTTAAGATTGTTTATGTGTCTTCACACAAGGGGATTAAGGTTATTAGTTAGGGATTAAGGTTAGTTTTCCCCAGTATGTGATTTTCCCTCTGTCATTTTCCATAAAGTTTTACTCAGAATCTTCTGAGTTTTACTCAGAAGGCTCATGATCTCAGAATCTTTCATGTACCTTTTTGCAAACTCCAGGTGTGCTGTCATTTGCCTTTTTCTCAGGAGTGGCCTCTGTCTGGCCATCCTCCCATAAAGCCCAGATATGTGAAATGATGCTGCAGAGACTGTTGTCCATCCGGCAGGTTCTTCCATTTCAGCCAAGGAACTCTGTAGTTCTGTCAGAGTGGTCATTGGGTTCTTGTTCACCTTCCTGACCAAGGTCCTTCTTGAACGGTTGCTCGGTTTGGTCAGACGACCATCTCTAGGAAGGGTTTGGGTAATTCCATATTCTTTCCATTTCCGAATGATGGAGCTCACTGTGCTCTTGGGAACTTTCAACACTCTACAATTTGTTTTATACCCTTACCCAGATCGATGCCTCCTCACAATTCTATCTCGGAGTTCTACGGACAGTTCCTTGGACTGCATGGTAAAGTGTTTGCTCTGACATGCACTTTCAACTGTGGGACGTTATATATAAAGGTGTCTTTCTTTCTAAAGCATGTCCAATCAATTGAATTGGCCACAGGTGGACTCCAATCAAGGTGTAGAAACATCTCAAAGATGATCAAGAGAAATGGGAGGCACCTGAGCTAAATTTCAAGTGTCATAGCAAAGGGTGTGAATACTTATGTAAATGTGATATTTCAGTTTTTTCTTTTTAATAAATTTGCAAAACTTTCTAAAATCCTGTTTTCTCTTTGTCAGTATGGGGTGCTGAGTGTAGATTGATGAGGGAAAAATGAATTTAAACGATTTCAGCATAAGGCTGCAACATAACAAAATGTGAAAAAAGTGAAGGGGTCTGAATACTTTCTGAATGCACTGTATGTGACTGGCTCTGGCAAAAGCAGACACTTGGGGGCAAAAATCAAAATTGAGATTTTGATATCATCTGATTCCCCATGCTTTTCT
>NC_136263.1:108533118-108570618 GCF_964187855.1 Myxine glutinosa
TAGTAATTAATAAAAGGGACGGCAAGAGAAAGTTGTGTCAGTCAATTTTGTAGCCATCTAACAGCACTAGGGTCTTCCTGCTTGATCGCCCTCTTGTCTCTGCTTTGTTATCATCTTGTCATCTTGTCTGTGCTCCAGAACCCTCGTCACGCCGTTCTCGCAGCGCTGTACCGTATCCAGGACAGATTCCGACAGCGGTCATCTCTGACAGAGGTCCTCTCCTCGGCATGAACAGGCAGGCAGGTCGTCAGGTATCCAGTGTGTGTCAACAGCCAAGCAGCACGATCCCCAGCACACTGCAACAGCCAGATTCCAAGCTTGTTTCATTAGCAGCGAACAACTTGGCATTCCGCCTTTTAAACAGCTAAAGCCCCAGTCCCACTGTGGCGATTTTTTTAGCGAACCACAACGATCTGGCATTCGTGGAGAAAATCGCTTTGGACGTTCTGATTCTTTTTAGTTCGTTCTTGTTCTGTTAAACTTTCCTTGCGCATCGCGCAGATCGTCTCGATTCGCGGAGGCGCTACGACAGTTTTGAAATGTTCAAAACTGTCGTTGCGCCGCAACGACTTAATCACATTCGCCCATTGTCGTTGTGTATTCGCGTGTAATCCTTCCTCTTCTTTGCAATTATTTGTGACTCTCACCGCTTCGTTGTTAAGATCGCCGCTTTCCGTTGTGGTTCTGGTTCAATTTCTGCCGCGAGGAGAGATGACACAGAACGGTGGTAGGACGACCTGACTCGATGCGCAATGAGGAAGCACGACGGTCGTTGGTAATCGCAGAAAGCAGAGAAGATTAAGAACGAACAGCTATGCGACAAAGCAACGAGGCACAAGGAGTTACAACGGCTGTGTGAGAAGAAGAAAGAATACAGAACGACCATGACGATGTAGAACGGTATTATAACGATGCAAGTAGACCCAGCACGATTTGGAGTACGAGGGGTATATAAGAAGGGCCCGATTCTCCTCGAAGTCAGTTTCCAGAGTAGCTCACATCACTGTGGTTCATCACTAGGTGGTTCTTAAAGTCACTGTGCCTCCTGTGGGTTGTCATCTTCACCCCTCTTCAGAGACTACAACTAGCACACGACCTCCTGCAGGTTATTAGTTACATGGAATTATTAAAAACTAGGGCATGCCCGTACTATATATATATCTAAAATTATATCCCCCCCCTCTATTTACATGAAATGGTTTGGTCCATGAAATGTTTTGGTTCATTCGCAACGCCAAAGCGAACGGCGAACGCTTTACATGAAATGGTTTGGTTCATGAAATGTTTTGGTCCATTCGCAACGCCAAAGCGAACGGCGAACGGCTTGCGAGTACAGTGACAATCCCCCCCCCCCCCCTCTATTTACATGAAATGGTTTTAATTAGTTTTAAAACATAGTTTAACGCCAACATATGGCATGCCCGTACCCGTACTATCCGTAATGGCGCACGCTCTCACAGGAGCTCCGGAAGGTCGCATATCGCAGGAAAGCGAAAGAATCGCAAATTAGTTTTAATTAGTTTTAAAACATAGTTTAACGCCAACATAGCGCCAACATAGTTTGCCGACGGGAAATAAATGAATACGCTCTCAAATGTGCCATCCGAGGCAGAGTCTGTTCGCCACGTTCGGCACACGTGATAGCTCGCTGCTCTCTGATTGGTTGAATCGTTTTTTGGACATAGCTCGGTAACTACTTCTGCGATTAATTTAAAACCTTGAAAAGGCACATCCTCGGGTCCCCAGCAATATACCTGGCAAGTTTAAAGTATATCGGACCCGTGGTTGTCGAGAAACAGCGGTCACAGACAAACAAACAAACACACACAGAGACACACACACACACACACACACACACAGAGATTGCTGGAATTATAGATAGATAACATATAACATCATGCTAGCCCAGTACTTTTGTATCATTGACAGCTAGGTCTTTCATACAGTATCATTCACTCTACCTACATATTTGTTGTAGGTCCAGCTACAGAATGTTCAGAACAACCATGGTGTCGCCCACCTGGTCCAACGTGGACGAAACTGGAAGAAGAGACAAGGAAACTCGAAGCAGAGAGGAGAGAAGGAGATGTGACACGAAGGAAATGTTCTCAAGGACTGGCGAAGCGCCACGGAAATGCGCAGTATTTATAGCCTCCGAACATTTGGTACTGCATCGTTCTGACACGTTCCAGTTCTTTCCAGTTCGTTCTAGTTAGTTGCGCTTCCGTTCTCCGTCTACCTGTTCCATTGCGTTTCATAACACGTCGTTGTACGTCTTCGCCTACTTCGTGTTACTTTGGCTCACACGTCGCACTGCCTCGTTCTAGTTCTTTCTGCGTCGAGTTTGTTCTACTACATTCGTTGCTAAATCAAGTTGATTCGCAAATATTGTCCTGTTGATTCGTTCCTCAACCAGATCTGGCAATCCTGGTGGCATTTTGTGAAATTATTCGTGGCCTAAATCGTTGTAACAATTTCGTACTGTTTCCTTGTGGTTCACTTAAAAAATCGCCACGGTGGGACTGGGGCTTAAGGCAGATCATAGACTTGTGGGATCAGAGTTTCAGGAAGGTGGAGTTCCTGGGAGCAAAGCTCACAGCTTGCCCTTTGACACATGATAGTGTGTTCTCATTGGTGCGCTCATCAGGAGCCTACATCCACTTTCAATCATCCCAATCTGGAATCCTCCCTTGAGCAGCATTCACTCCTTCTTTAACGGGTTTTCCCGCCCGGTGGTTTTTCCCACCAAGTGCGTTTGAAATAGGATGGTGATATTGGCTTTCTTCCCATCCGATTTGTGGTTGTGTGAAGTGTGGTGATTATTAAAAGTCGTTGCGTGTGGTGCTGTGAAGGAATGTCAAATAAAAAGCAAGCAAGGAAATTTATGAATAGCGAATTGTACCCATTATGGATGGGAAGAGTGCTAAAGGGCACTAGTTGTATCCAATAGGGAGGGGAAGAGTACTATAGGGCACGAGTTATACACATTATGGAGGGGAAGAGTGCTATAGGGCACGAGTTGTACCCGATAGTGATGAGAAGAGTGTTAAAGGGCACGAGTGGAACCTGATAGGGGTAGGAATAGTGCTAGAGGGCACGACTTGTACCTGAAAGGGATGGAAAGAGTGCTAGAGGGCACTAGGTGTACACAATATGGATAGGAAGAGTGCTAGAGGGCACAAGTTGTACCCGATAGGGATTTGTTCACCCAGGGGCCAGTTTCCTTAACCATAACAGTATGTATGTATATATGTGTGTATTATGTACCCTCTATCTATTGTTATGCTTTTTGGGGGGAGGAGGGTTAGAGATTGCCATAGAACATATAGAAGTGTATGGAGTATTATGGTCCATGTACGAGTAGTTGGCCAATCTTGATGTAATAAGCAGGGACATGTAGCTTAAGGCTTGTTTGCTTGAATGTTCACCATACAGAGGGTAGTGAGTTTTAATAAATACCAAGGGTTTAAAGTGAAGGAAACGTGTGTAAAACCTCTTGTAATCCACCGGTGGCAAAAAGAGCAGTGAAGAGTGAGGCAGATAGTAATGGGGCTCTGCCATGCAAGGAAGAGGGAGGAGGGAGTTATGGCCGCCTCCAGGGGTGCAAAGCTATGAACACCTTGAGGGGTGGAGGGTTGTCCGGAGAGCGGAGGGGAGGGGCCTGTATCATGTGGCTTCGGTGTGCTTAGGATCACACTGAGTTCTGAGATAGGAAGAGTGGTTTGAGGAGAATTTCGAGTGTGCCCTGGTCGATCCTGGAGAGTGGTGGTTTCTGGAGCACGCTGGGGGGGGGGGGGGGGGGGTGGGGGGGAGTTTCAAAGAGAATGGCATCGGTCGTACCAAAGAGGAAACATGGTTCCTGGTTCATCTGCCAGCATGCTTGGTTCTTGCTGCTTGTTCGTCATCCTGATCGTCTCCTCATCATCTCCTCGTCGCCTCTTCGTTGCCTGCTCAGCCCGCCTGTTTGTGGCTGCTCAGTGCCCCTTCCTCCTCCATTACCACCAGAGAGAGATAAGCCACCTGGTTTTTGTTCCCTTTCCCCGTCTGTGCTTGAGCCGGATGTGTGGCGCCATGAGTCCATAGTTCTTTTGTATATAGTTTTTTTATTGAATTAAATCTTCCCTGTTGTTATTTGTTTGAGAATAAACCCGTTTGTTTTTGAAAGAGATAAGGTCCTCATGTTTCTCCTCAGTTCAGTGCGAGCGTAAGACCACCATAAAGTGAAGTCTGAGGGAGTTAAAGCCTGTTTGGCCTATCCGTTTAGTGGCGGTGTTGATCACCCTGAACATGACAATTGGTGTCAGGAGTGGGATTGTTTAACCCACTGGACAACCATGAAAAAAGCACCACTCATGCTCAGCTTTGGGAATTTTGAACGCTAAATTTATAATTATCACTTTTGAGGGAGGGGGTGGGGAATCGTAGTACCCGCTAATTTCTAAACTTAAAGTGAATTGATGTCAGGAGAGCGCATAAGGGAATTGAGCGATTGCACTGAAAATTAACAAAAAACAATTTTATTGAGTTGTTTAAGCTCCAACAGAAAGAAAGCTGCTGCACATAATGGCGGACATGCAAGAGATAGCAGCATGAGGAAGCAGCAAGGAGGAAGGATGTGAGCCGGGGTTGGGGCTAGTGAGGAGTTTAGGGTAGGAACCTCCTCAATTCCTGAGTGATCGAGCCAGGAAGCGGGTGTGATGTCCATCCAGGCCATGTTCGAAAAATTAATGGAACAAATAAGGGGAGATATGAATGAAAATAGAATGAAAATGAAGGGAAAGGGAGATATGAATGAGAATACAAAGGGAGGAATTGAAAAACGACAACAGAAATAACATGAAAGAAATGAGGAATGAAATGTATGAGATGGGCACGAGGTTTGAAAATAAAATGGATGACCAAAGTGAACGAATTAGGAATGAAAATATTTGAGATGAAATGTGATTTGGGGGTGGAGATTGAAAAGAAAATGGAAGAAATAATAAATTCATTGGGAGAACAGATTGATGGCATGGAGAGGAAAATGCAGGGCGAATTGGAGGCACATGCTGGGAGGACTGGAGGACAGATTAAGAGCACAGGCTGGGAGAACTGGAGGACAGATTAGGAGCACAGGCTGGGAGGACTGGAGGACAGATTAGGAGCACAGGCTGGGAGGACTGTAGGACAGATTGGGAGCACAGGCTGGGAGGACTGGAGGACAGATTGGGAGCACAGGCTGGGAGGACTGGAGGACAGATTAGGAGCACAGGCTGGGAGGACTGCAGGACAGATTAGGAGCACAGGCTGCGAGGACTGGAGGACAGATTAGGAGCACAGGCTGGGAGGACTGTAGGACAGATTGGGAGCACAGGCTGGGAGGACTGGAGGACAGATTAGGAGCACAGGCTGGGAGGACTGGAGGACAGATTAGGAGCACAGGCTGGGAGGACTGGAGGACACATTAGGAGCACAGGCTGGGAGGACTGGAGGACAGATTAGGAGCACAGGCTGGGAGGACTGGAGGACAGATTAGGAGCACAGGCTGGGAGGACTGGAGGACAGATTAGGTGCACAGGCTGGGAGGACTGGAGGACAGATTAGGAGCACAGGCTGGGAGGACTGGAGGACAGATTAGGAGCACAGGCTGGGAGGACTGGAGGACAGATTAGGAGCACAGGCTGGGAGGACTGGAGGACAGATTAGGAGCACAGGCTGCGAGGACTGGAGGACAGATTAGGAGCACAGGCTGGGAGGACTGGAGGACAGATTAGGAGCACAGGCTGGGAGGACTGGAGGACAGATTAGGAGCACAGGCTGGGAGGACTGGAGGACAGATTAGGAGCACAGGCTGCGAGGACTGGAGGACAGATTAGGAGCACAGGCTGGGAGGACTGGAGGACAGATTAGGAGCACAGGCTGGGAGGACTGGAGGACAGATTAGGAGCACAGGCTGCGAGGACTGGAGGACAGATTAGGAGCACAGGCTGGGAGGACTGTAGGACAGATTGGGAGCACAGGCTGGGAGGACTGGAGGACAGATTAGGAGCACAGGCTGGGAGGACTGGAGGACAGATTAGGAGCACAGGCTGGGAGGACTGGAGGACAGATTAGGAGCACAGGCTGCGAGGACTGGAGGACAGATTAGGAGCACAGTCTTGGAGGACTGTAGGACAGATTGGGAGCACAGGCTGGGAGGACTGGAGGACAGATTAGGAGCACAGGCTGCGAGGACTGGAGGACAGATTAGGAGCACAGGCTGGGAGGACTGGAGGACAGATTAGGAGCACAGGCTGCGAGGACTGGAGGACAGATTAGGAGCACAGGCTGGGAGGACTGTAGGACAGATTGGGAGCACAGGCTGGGAGGACTGGAGGACAGATTAGGAGCACAGGCTGGGAGGACTGGAGGACAGATTAGGAGCACAGGCTGGGAGGACTGGAGGACAGATTAGGAGCACAGGCTGGGAGGACTGGAGGACAGATTAGGAGCACAGGCTGGGAGGACTGGAGGACAGAATAGGAGCACAGGCTGGGAGGACTGGAGGACAGAATAGGAGCACAGGCTGGGAGGACTGGAGGACAGATTAGGAGCACAGGCTGGGAGGACTGTAGGTCAGATGGGAGAGGGAGGGTTGTCAAGAGAGAGGAGGGGAGAAGCATGTATCGCGTGGGTTCGGTGTGCTTGGGATCGCGTTAGTTCTGAAGAGAATTTAGACTGTAGCCTGTCGAGCCTGAGGAGAGGATTTAATGAGCAAGCTCTGACTGACGAGGGTTGGAATTTTGCATTCAGAGGAGAAACAGATTCCTTTGTTCGTCTGCCTGCCTTCCGCCTGTTTGGCATCCTGTCATCGTCTCGTCATCACCTCCTTGTCAGTTCTTCATCAACTGTTTGTGACTCCTCAGTGCTCCCTCCTCCTCCATTACTAGAGAGAGATAAGCCACTCGGTTTTTGTTCAATATCCATGTCTATGCTTGAGTCTGGTGTGTGGCGCCATAGGTCCATAGTTCAATGTAAATAGTTACTTATTGGTTACTTGTTACGTGTTTCCACATTTTTCTCTTCCCCCATCCCGTCGTATAATTCCCAAAATCGGAGTCAATCTTGCCTGTTGTTATTTCCTCAGGAATAAACCCGTTTAATTTTAAAAGAGATAAGGTTCTTGGGTTTCTCCTCAGTTCCACGTGAGCGTAAGGCCACCATAAATTGAAGAGTCTGAAAGAGTTAAAGCTTGTTTAAACCATCCGTTCAGCAGCGGTGTTAATTGTCCTGAATGCGATAATTGGTGTCAGGAGTATGTATGACAGGATTGTCAGTGTCATGGGTATGTATCACTATGTATAGTCGTGTATGTGTGTATATATGTATGTATGTATGTAAGTGTGTGTGCATGTACGTGTGTATATACTATGTGTAGTATATACACACGTACACATACATATATGTGTACGTACATACACACACATAGTATGTACTATGTGTGTGTATGTGTGCATGTATCAGTGTGTGTGTGTGTGTGTGTGTGTGTGTGTGTGTGTGTGTGTGTGTGTGTGTGTGTGTGTGCGTGTGTGCATGTACGTGTGTATGTACTATGTGTATATGTATGTACTATGTGTGTGTATGTGTGCATGTATCAGTGTGTGTGTGTGTGTGTGTGTGTGTGTGTGTATAAAATATGTGTAATATGTCACGCATGATATGTGTGTATACATTACAATGTGAGTATAATATGTATATATGTATATAATCTATATATATAAAACACAGTTTGTGTGTGTGTGTGTGTGTAATGTTACCGATAGACTCCTAAACGGAGAGGCTCACGTACTTGATATTTGGCACAGACATGGCCATTGAGCCTGGGAAGAACATGGCCGACCTAAAAATTTATTTCATAATATTTTTTTACCATATTTTTACCTCAGCGCATTTCAGCGAGGAATAATATCTGACCGGTGGCAGAGCAGCGCGCCGATTCGCTCAGAGCGATCACGTGATGTTCCTTGCCGCCATTAACTCAGTTACGCGTTCACACGTATTTCAGAGCGAAAAGCGATTGCGTTTTTTCACATTTGAGCGAGGAACATTGCCATTCACACCACATAGGTTTTTTTTTCTTTCATCTTTAGATCCATATTTTTTGCCATAACGTAGCGCATTATGGCTCTCTCGAGCTCGAGTTAGCCAATCACCTGGGAGCATGAGGCCACGTTGGCCATGCCCATGACATGACGCAGAGTTGCAATAGTGCGTTTGCGTCGTTTCTTACCACGTGTAAACGTGGTATTTTGTCTACGAGTATTTTGAATTTGTCTACGAGTGAGTGACTGGAAGACTGACTGTGATAAAGGCAATGGCACCGAAGAAAAGAAATTTGTCACGTTCAACCTCCCGAGCAAGGAAAATCGCTGATCGGAGACTCCATGAAGCCGATGAAGATACTTTTCACCATCGACAAGCCAATTAAGAACGTGTCTCTAGATTCAGACAGCGAGAGACAGAAGATGAGACAGAGGCACGTCTAAACGCCAATCAACAATGTCTGGCGAGGGCCAGACAGCGAGAGACAGAAGATGAGACAGAGGCACGTCTAAATGCCAATCAACAACGTGTGGCGAGGGCCAGACAGCGAGAGACAGAAGATGAGACAGAGGCACGTCTAAACGCCAATCAACAATGTCTGGCGAGGGCCAGACAGCGAGAGACAGAAGATGAGACAGAGGCACGTCTAAATGCCAATCAACAACGTCTGGCGAGGGCCAGACAGCGAGAGACAGAAGATGAGACAGAGGCACGTCTAAATGCCAATCAACAACGTCTGGCGAGGGCCAGACAGCGAGAGACAGAAGATGAGACAGAGGCACGTCTAAACGCCAATCAACAACGTGTGGCGAGGGCCAGACAGCGAGAGACAGAAGATGAGACAGAGGCACGTCTAAACGCCAATCAATGCGAGGGCCAGACAGCAGGAGACAGAAGAACAGCGCCAAAAACGACTCGACAACTGACAACCATCAGGCAGATGGCAGCCGGCCATTGCATGGGAGAAGGCTGCATTCAGTTACAATCCGAACACTGACTACTCCTCAAACGTTGATATTGGCTCCATGTCGTTCACCTGTCAGTTTTGCCATGCCTTGAAATGGAAGGGAGAAACACCAGGAATGTGTTGCAGGGGAGGCAATGTCCTTTCGCCTTCTCTCCAATCTCCACCGGAACCTTTGAAAAAACTACTTCAATCAACTACGACTCAATCCAGACACTTCCTGAAGGAAATCCATAATTACAACTCTTCGTTCCAAATGACTTCGTTTGGAGGCCTACATTCAAGGTGCAAGGCCAGGTATACCACCTCATTGGCTCTATCCACCCTCAATCAGGTGAGCAACCGAAGTTTTTACAAATCTATTTTATGGGTGACCACCGAGAAGAAGCTGCCCGACCCCCCCTCCCTCTCCCCCCCTCCCCCTCTTTCCCTCCCCCCTCCCCCCCTCACCCTCCCCTCCCCTTCCTCCTCCCCTCCCTCCCCCCATTCTCCTCCCCCTCCCCCTCCCCCTCCCCCCCCTCTTCTCTCCTCCCCCCTCTCTCCCTCCCCCTCCCCCCCCTCTTCTCCCCCTCCCCCCCCCCCTCTCTCCCCTCCCCCTCCCCCCCCTCCTCTCCCCTCCCCCCCCCTCCCTCCTCCTCCCCTCCCCCCTCCTCCTCCCCTCCCCCCTTCCCCTCCTCTCCCTCCCCTCCTCCCCTCCCCCGCCCGGCAATGCCGGGGTACTTCTGCTAGCGAGGAACATTGCCATTCACACCACATAGGTTTTTTTTTCTTTCATCTTTAGATCCATATTTTTCCGTGTATGTGTATGTCTAAAATGTTATATTATAATAATAATAATACGTAATATTATATAATAATATATACGTATAATATGTGTGCATACAATACACAGCACAACATGTCCCGCACAATATACGTGCACATAATACACATCATAACATGTGTGCACATAATATACTCCTTGACGGGTTAGAGTCACAAACCACGGGCACCTCCTCCCCCATCCCCCTACCAAAGCTATGCAGGAAGCTGCCATATTCGGAGTACTGGATCTCATGGATGTCGGTTTCCTGCAGGCAGAACATGGCAAAAAAGGAGACGCCAGTCTCGGCTTTCTAACTCAGCATGATGAGGACGGAAAAACCCAGCATGCTGCTCGGCCTGGCCGTGCCCCAGACGATCCACATGACTTTGGGCACCACATGTGCTGCCCTCTGCCTCACCAAAGCTGCCGTGCACTTAGAAGCCTCCACATCCGTCCACATCTGGTGGAGGCTTCTAAGCCTGTTGGTCACCAAACAGGTGACCTCGACCTCACATTGGTCTCGCACATCCGCTACGGACGGAGCCCTGCAGGAGGAGGTCACGTGTGCGGCCTTCTGCCTCACCAAAGCTGCCGTGCACTTCCCACACAGGCCACCACATCCGGCGCACTCCTCAGTCCCACCTCGGTCTCTCTCATCCTCAACGGACGGAGCTCTGCAAGAGGAGGTCCGTCAAAGCTCAGGCCTTCCCACCCAGCAGCTCCGCAAGAAGAGGTCCGTCAAAGCCCAGGCCTTCCCACCCAGCAGCTCTGCAAGAGGAGGTCCGTCAAAGCCCAGGCCTTCCCACCCAGCAGCTCTGCAAGAGGAGGTCCGTCAAAGCCCAGGCCTTCCCACCCAGCAGCACGGGGTCCACAAATCCAACCAAGCGTCAGGACCAGCTGCATCCCAAATGCAGGTCAAACGGCGCGACACCGACCACCTTGTGCGTATCTCGTCCCATCAAAGCTGTCGTTTCGGGTCAGTCTTCAATGTCTTCGAAAATTATGTATTTGACACAACCCCCGGTTCTCGTCCCAGGCGAGAGGGAGGCGGCACGACCGGCAAATCATGCCGCCTCCTTCATCGGCGCCATATTGTGTGTGTGTGTGTGTGTGTGTGTGTGTGTGTGTGTGTGTGTGTGTGTGTGTGTGTGTGTGTATACAGTATGTATATATGTGTGTATGTATGTGTGTATGTATGTGTGTACCTGTGTATGTGTATGTATGTATGTACCTGTGTATGTGTATTTATGTGTGTATGTATGTATGTGTGTATGTATGTACCTGTGTATGTGTATTTATGTTTGCATGTGTGTGTATATACAGTATGTATATATGTGTGTATGTATGTGTGTACCTGTGTATGTGTATCTATGTATGCACCTGTGTATGTGTATTTATGTGTGTATGTGTTTATACAGGGGTGTGCCAGAAATAGTCATTTTTGAAATTCGTGTGAAGGAAATAAAAAATTGTATTTCAAAATAAATTCATTCATTATATTGAAGTACATAACATGCATTTTTATTATTTGCTTTTTTACTGATTTCGTTTTTTTTTTTTTTTTGCAGGCAGAACACTTGAGTCTCAGTGTGGAGTGCACTTTCGTCGTTCGGCATCATAGGGCCTTACTTCTTTGAGAACGATAACAGAAATGTCGTCACTGTTACTGCAGCTGGATATACCGATATGGTTTCTAACTTCCTCTCTCGAGAATTAAACAGATTTGCAGAGGTGAGCCCAATGACGTGGTTTCAGCAAGATGGTGCAACCTCCCACACCGCCAGAGTGTCCATGACTACTGTAAGGGCGCTCTTTCCAAAGCATGTCATTTCCAGGAACGGCGATATTCCATGGAAAGCGCAGTCACCCCATTTGACTAAATATGATTATTTATTGTGGTCATATCTAAAGGACAAAGTGTATGTTAACCGTCCACAAACTCTTCATGAACTTAAGGAAAACATCAGACGCGAAATCAATGATATTGACGTGGCCATGATGCAGAACGTCATGAATAATTGGCATCCAAGATTGGAGGAATGTGTCAGACGAAATGGTGCGCATCTCCGAGATGTTCTTTTCCACAAATAAATGGCATGTTATGTATTTCACTTTCTTGTAAGAATTTGTTTTGAAATACAACTTTTTATTTCCTTTACACGAGTGTTAAAAATCACCATATTTCTGGCTCACCCTGTATATGTATGTATGTATGTATGTATGTATGTGTGTACCTGTACATGTGTGTATATATTGTTGCGGATCTCGGGTTCGTCGACATACTAAGGGGTGATTAAGCCCGGCCCCCCCTCGAACTCCGAGTCCACGAGGCCGCCACCCACACTACACTCGTGGTGGACGGATTGATAAGCAATTCCAGCCGCCGAGCCCGCAGCTACGCATGGAAGGGTTAACGGTCATGACCGGAGTACCTTCAACACACGCAGCTGTGAGAACGGGGACTGAACCTCGCACGAGTCACGCTGGTATTGAACGCCCGAGCGGTTGTGTGTCGCGTAACTCGTGCCGTTAACACGATTGAACCCGATCGAGCGGTTTTAATTCGGGCAATGCTCGGCCAATGTTGAAAGGACGATGATGGCCAGGTTGGAAACAAACCACAGGATTTATTTACAAGGTACAGTATTCACAGGAAAATGACACAGCGAAGAATCTTAATGGCCTTACCTACGTTCCCAGACAAGGGCCCTCAGATTCGTTCGGGGAAGGGAAAGAAGAGGGTAATGCGCACAAAGCGCGGCCCGCTTTGTGCAGTTTGCCTGGACGGGCTCGTTGGGCAGATACCCCCAAGGATCGCTCCAACCCGGGACACCACAGCCGGGGATGTTCGCGGTAGGGGCGTTGATCACAGATGTGCACGTAGCAGGAATCTGAGGAGCGTAACTCGGGGTCAGCGAGGCAGAGCGCGCGTGGCAGAGAGAGCGTCTATATGCAGGGAGTCCAGGCAGAGAGAGAGTCGGGGCAGAGAGAGAGTGAGCCGGGTCCGGGCCGGGTTTTATAGCCCCCCGACACCCCACTCAAACGTTCCACGGGTCTCCATTGACCACCTGGGGTCACGTGTCGTGACAGCCCCTTATTGGTCACCCTTGGCCACTCCCTTCAGCTCCCATTGGCTGTTCGCTGTTATCCGGCCACGCCCTCCAGCTCCTCCCTCGGGCCTGCAAGGCTTGTCCTAGGCCCATGACAAGGCACTTTTAGGCTGCAATGAGGCCTACTATTATCCTGCCTGCCTCAACGCATACTAACACTGGGAAGGAGACTACACTTCACATTTAATAAGAAATAACTAACTAAGCGAGGCTACATGTTGTGGTGTAACTAACTATGGGGGGGTTGCCTTTATTTACAAAACCGCAACAATATATATATATAACAATATATATAACAATATATATAACAATATATATAACAATATATATAACAATATATATATATATAACAATATATATATATATATATATATATATATATATATATATATATATATATATATATATATATATATATATATATATAACAATATATATATAACAATATATATATATATATATATAACAATATATATAACAATATATATAACAATATATATATAACAATATATATATATATATATATATATATATATATATATATATATATATATATATATATATATATTGTTGAGGATTTGGGAATTGTGTGTGTAATTTGATGTAAAACTTGTTGTAAATATCACCCTCTGTAGTATCAAGGTCAAAGGTCGCCCTTAGTTAATCCATCGCACACACGTAGCAAATCATAGATTTCCCCTCGGTAGTTATGTCCTTAATATATGTCAGTGTAAGGCTCTGTGGTCCACTAATTCATTGCGTTGCATCAATTAAATAAGACTAGGGCATCCCCGTACTATATATATATCTAAAATTATATCCCCCCCCCCTCTATTTACATGAAATGGTTTGGTCCATTCGCAAAGCCAAAGCGAACGGCTTGCGAGTACGGTAGAACCCCCCCCTCTATTTACATGAAATGGTTTGGTCCATTCGCAAAGCCAAAGCGAACGGCGAACGGCTAAATCGCCATAGCTCGGTAGCTCGCTGCTCTCTGATTGGTCGAATCGTTTTTTGGACATAGCTCGGTAACTACTTGTCCGATTAATATGAAACCTTGAAAAGGCACATCCTCGGGTCCCCAGCAATATACCTGGCAAGTTTCAAGTATATCGGACCGGTAGTTGTCGAGAAACAGCGGTCGCATACACACAGAGATTACTGGAATTATAGATAGATAGGTCCCTCCGACGCCCCCATGGCATCTTCAAAGTGCCAGGTTTGCTGGGTTTGCTGCATTCGCCCTCCATTAGCCACGAGGTAATCTCGGAGAAGAAGGGGGAGGAGCCACCTTACGGGCGTAGCACGCACCTCGTCATCAAGGGTGGAGCCCCGAACGACCAACGACAGGCTCGGTGGGTATGGCTTGGGAAGGCGTGGCATAAAACCCGCGACGACGCCCCCCACAAGAGAGATGCGGATACGAATGGTTACGTGTGCGGACTGCCTCGCCGTGCTGCCCCCTTGCTCTGGAGCTTGCGCCGCCTCGTGTCGTCTTGGGCCCTGCTGACTGCGGAATCGACGCGGGAGAAACCAGCATCACGCCACCGGCCCCGACACCTTCTCGTAGAAACCTCTGGACCGTGCCCCGTCCTGCCAGCATTCAATCCCGTCTGCAATTTCCCCATCGTGTGAGTCTGCCCGTTTGTCCGTCTTTCATGTCGTCTTGGGGTTTACTAAGTAAGCTTGTATAGTTAAGTTAATATTTGCACTGTGTCTCCTTGCTTCTTTCTGTCCAGTTATTTTCTTATCCTTCCTCCTCCTTGGTTCTTTTGATGATTTGTATATAATTAATAATAAACCCTGTTACTTCCTACCTTGCCTTTCTTTCCTTTACATGCGTTTCGCTTTCGTGATTTCCCTCATTGAATACCTGTGGCACGATTTGGCCAACGTTAAGGATCGGGTCAGTGCTTGTTAATAGTTCGTGCCGCGGTTGCTAAACCGCTCGGCAATTACCATCTGACCGCGGTCGCGAACGGAGTTGCGCTCCTCCCTCTCCGGAGGGAGTGGTGCAGCATCAGGACTCACATCGGTCAGTCACGAACAAGGGGACTAATCCCCCCTTCTTAAGGGGAAGAAGGCCGACGTAGAGATCCGCAACATTTGGTATCGGGAGCGAGATTCGGACCTGAAGCATGCTTAGCGGGCTCAAATTACGAGTGGCCCACAATTTTATTTTAACATCTTAAATTTAAAATCGTGCCATGGATGGTCAAGGTGATCGGATGCCGGTTGGGGATTTAGAGGGGGTAGAATCGACCCAGGACCCCAGGGAAATGTATATGGGGGAGAGGGAGGAGGAGAGAAATGAGGATGTGGTTGAGGGGGTATCAGGTGCACAAAATGGCGGCGCTTCGCACGTGGTTGCGGCAGCCGAGCCCGAGATGCCAGAGTACATGCGAGTCTTTATCTATCTATAATTCCAGTAATCTCTGTGTGTGTGTGTGTGTGTGTGTGTGTGTGTGTGTGTGTGTGTGTCTGTGTGTGTTTGTTTGTCTGTGACCGCTGTTTCTCGACAACCACAGGTCCGATATACTTGAAACTTGCCAGGTATATTGCTGGGGACCCGAGGATGTGCCTTTTCAAGGTTTCATATTAATCGGACAAGTAGTTACCGAGCTATGTCCAAAAAACGATTCAACCAATCAGAGAGCAGCGAGCTATCACGTGTGCCGAACGTGCCGAACAGACTCTGCCTCGGACGGCACATTTGAGAGCGTATTCATTTATTTCACGTTGGCAAACTATGTTGGCGTTAAACTATGTTTTAAAACTAATTAAAACTAATTTGCGATTCTTTCGCTTTCCTGCGCGTTTTTGCATGCTATGGCGATTTCTTTACCAAACTCCGCAAGCCGTTCGCTTTGGACCAAACCATTTCATGTAAATAGAGGGGGGGGATTGTCACCGGACTCGCAAGCCGTTCGCTTTGGACCAAACCATTTCATGTAAATAGAGGGGGGGGATTGTCACCGGACTCGCAAGCCGTTCGCTTTGGACCAAACCATTTCATGTAAATAGATGGGGGGATATAATTTTAGATATATATATAGTACGGGCATGCCCTAGTGATTCAAATGATGGCAAAAATGGAAGCCCAAAGTGATAAATCCACCCGAGAGCGAAGAGAAATGGGAGGCCAAATGGAAGCAATGAGGGACGAAGCGAGGGGTACCAGTGAGCAATTGGGGGCAATGAGGGATGAAGCAAGGGGTACCAGTGAACGGCTAGACAATAAATTTGGGGGATTAGAAAACCAAATCGGGGGGCTCGACGGCAAAATTGGGGGGCTCGACGGCAAAATCGGCGGGCTAGAAGCCAAATTTGAGGGTTTAGACAACAAATTTGAGGGTTTAGACAACAAATTTGAGGGTTTAGACAATAAATTTGAGGGGCTAGACAATAAATTCGAGGGAATAGACAACAGGTTGGAAGGGCTAGCAGGTAAATTGGGGGGCCAACTGAATGACGTGGGTAACCAAATCGGGGAAATGAAAGAGGGGTTAGCGGGGTTGGAAAATAGAATGGCTGCCCAGGAGAACCAGATGGAAGGGATGAAGAATGGGTTAGGGGGGTTAGAAACCACTATGGACGGAAAATTGAGGGAAATAGGGGAGCAATCCGCCCGGGAGATTAAACAAATGGGAGAACAAATAGAGGAGGTGAAAATCGGGTTAGAAACCAAATTAGAAGCCCAGAGGAATGATTTGGAACAGATGAGGGCAGCATCTACTAAAGAGATGGGAGAAATGGGGGAGGAGATCAGACGAGGTGTGAGCGAGGAGTTCGCGGGGGTATGCGAGGAGGGTAAAGCGAGGTGAGGAGCGTATGGAGAAAGAGGTGAGAAATAGTACGGCTAGGTTACAGGGGGGCATAGAGGATCTAACGAGGGGAGTAGAACAGCTGACGGTGGGACAAAAGGAATTAGTGGATCAGGTGGAGAAGAACACTGCGGTAATCGGGGGGTTAAAGGCAATGCAGAAGGAGATAAAGAACGAACTCATAGCGACAACGAGGGAATGTCGGATGGTACATGAGGGGTTGACAAAGAGGTTGGACGAGGTAACGGAGGCAATGGAGACGAAAGAACGGGAGGTGAGGACGCACATAGAGACGACTAAGGTGACATTAGAGGAAGAAATTGAGGGGGCGCACTGGGAAATAAAAGAGGTGAAGCAAAAATTAGCGGATGTGGAAGAAGGGGTAAGTGAAATTAAGAAGAGACGGAGGGAAACTAAGAGAGAGATAAAGGAGGAGGTGTTGGAATTGGTACAAGGTCTGTGTTCAAATCATGAATATGTGCTCACTAACCAAATAAAGAGTTTGCAGGTGGCGGAGGAGAAGCGGAGACGAGGTGCCAAGGTGAGTGGCGATATACTCAGAAATGTATATGGTGTGAGGGGAGATTCAGTCGGCTTGGGTGTTGGTTTAGACGCGGGTGTTCGTGAGAGGCCGCTGGTGAGGTGTGCGACAGGTACAGAGTGTGAAGGAGGAGGTGTGCGAGGATGTCTGACTATGGGGTGTGTGAGGAAAAAGTGCGCGCCGAGGAGTGAGTGTGCTGCCGAGAGTGAGTTGGTGTTGGCGCAGGTGCGGGGGGGGGGGGGGCACATGGAAGCGCGTAGTGGGGAGTGTTACAGAGGATGTAACGAAAGAGTGCACACCTGTGGTGAGTGTTACGGAGGGTGTAACGGGAGAGTGTGCGCAAGAGGATGCGTGAAAAAGGTGTGTAACAGAGGAGTGCATGATTACAGAGTGCGCTGTCAAGAGTAAGGGTGAATGCGTGACCGAGTGTGGTGGTGAAAGTAGTGAGAGTGACACGGAGCACGAGTTGGTTGTAGTAGGTGAGAGAGGATGCACATCTGGAATGGAAGGATGTACACCTGGAATGAAAGGATGCACACCTGGAATGGTTGAGCGCGTGTGGGAATGCACGCTTCAGTTGGTAGTGGAGCACGTGATTGGGTGTGCGGAGGAGAGCACACCCGTGGTTGTCACAGAGGATGTAACCGAGGAGTGGGCGCGAAGAGGTGTGTTGGTGAGGTGTGCGAACGACGAGTGTGTGCTAAGGTGTGCGGTGGGCAGGTGTGTGACGAAGTCTATGAGCGTACAGGGGGGGGGGGGTGTAAAAGAAGGTGCAATGACGGAGAGCATGGAGACAGCTGGATGTGTGAGCAAGGAACGGAACGCGGGGTTTGAGCATGCAAGTGGAGCATCGACGCTAAACGGGATAGCAGTTAGATCGACTTGTACTTGTAGCCGAAGTGAGCCCTCGGTTTGTGCCGGGCGTTGTGCGCCGCGGGAACCAGCGGGGATCGTAACCACGGCGGTTTCAAAGGAACCGCCATACGGGATCCACGCCGGGCCTCGCTCCGAACGGTCGCGTCCGTGCTCCGCTAGGCAGAGTGGGCGGCCCGGTCGGAAGGGTCGTCACGGCGATGTCTTGTGGTTGAGGCGTTCCGGCAGGGCGAGATCGGGCCATCGGACGGCTCCGTGCCGAGATGGTGCGTGGAATCTCGGCCCGGGTAAGCCCCCTTCCCTGCACCGAATGCCAGACGAATCCAACCGCTGGCAACAAACCACACGCATTCATTGCTCGGCTTTGCGAAGCTGAGCTTTAGAAATGAATTGGCGCACCGAGAGGCTCAAGTGAGTAGACATGTGAGGGTGGTAGCAGTGGTGAATTGGAAAAGCAAAATTTGATTGGCAACTGATCGGTAGAATGATTGGCAGTGATTGGCAAATTTTTGATTGACTGGAATTTGATGAGCGAAATTTATAGTGGAAGATACCCGATGTGGTGGGATGGCAACTCTGCCATCCCTCACAAACGGGGGCAAAGGAGCTATAGTTTTATGGGGTTTGGCAGTGAAAACTAGCCCGGGAGGGTTAGGATAAAATGGTAGGGATCTAGAGATGACCATAGGTAACTGGAGATTTAAGTAGTGACATTGGACAGGTAGTGGGGACATAGAGAGGGTAGTTGGATTATAATGACGAGGGAGCGCAATAATGTAAGGGGCGACGGGGAAGCGCGAGTTTTAGCATGGCACCAGGTAGATCAGATGATGCCGTGTGTGTGCGAGTATTGATATCGAGCAAATGAGGAATTGCGGGGCAATGCTTGGGAGAGATGTGAGTTGTATTGAGCGTGAAAGAGTATGGAGCAGTGCGTGAGGAACAATTGTGGTTGTGCATTGTATTGTATGATTGAGGAAGCCTGGAGGAAGGAGGGTGCAGGTGGCACCAGGTGTGATTGCACAGGTGTGCAAGTGAACAGGTATATGGAGCAGTGTATGAGTGAGTAATGGTGATTGAGTGTTGTGCTGAGCAAATGGCTTTGGAGGAAGGAGGGTGCAGGAAGCACCAGGTGTGATGGCACAGGTGTGCAACTACAGGTGTGCAAATTATATGGAGAATGGTTGTGTGGAATACATGGAGTATGGAATATATGGAGTATGGAATGGATGATGTGGAGTGAGTATGGTGGAAACTGTGGAGTGGAGTGGATGGTGCGAAGGTATGTATGGGGAGGATGGACCCCATCACGAATACCCGGGGAGGGTAGTTTAAGAGTTAGGTAGAGGGAGTAGGTAAATTGTGGTTGGATATTGGCATCTGTGGTGCGTGGTGGAAGAATGGTGTTTGGATGGGTGCATTAGTGACGTGGAAATGGCTGGGCGTGCGGCCTGCTAGTGTGTGTAGTTAAATGGGCACTCCGCCACTGTTAGGATGTCGGCCAGGTGAGGCTGCAGGTGGGCTCTGGGAGCCAGTTAGAGTTGTGGATGGGGCCCGAGGATCCAGAGGACGGACCCGGGTAGCCCAGTGCCAGAGAGGGCACCGAGTGGGGAGAGCGCCAGAGGGCCTTCCCCAGGTAGATAGGTTAGGTAAGGAGCAGGTAAGCTCGGAGGCAACTACAGTGGTGGAGGTGTGCAGGTGGCTAGACCTGCTGGGAGAGCCACACGACCCAGTCCTGAAATTGTGCAAAGGCACAAGGAGTTGAATCGGGGGAGTGAGACCCCAAATTGATGAAGCACCACAGTTTGGTCAATGGGAATTTGGTTCTTAAAACTGCATAGAGTAAGCTGGCCAATGGTTTGGCAGGGAAAGACCCCGGGTAGTGAAAAGTGTATTAAAGTCATTTAGGAAGTAGTTAGGATTAAGAATCTCCTCGCACCATCTATATCCACTCACCTGAGGTGACAGAACTCCACACCATGCCATGTTTTTATTATTTTCTGTGCAAATGTTTGGAATGTGAGACGCATCATGACGTGGGTGTGACATTGTGTTGTGTTCCATCTCTTCCTCCTTAAGAGGGATTGATGATGAATTGGTGATGGCAAATTTGGATTAGAGGGATTGTGGTGACGAATTTGGCATAGGGGAAATAGGGGGATGACGTGACGGTAGCAACGAATTTGTAAATGTGTCGATTTTTGTAAATATGGGGTAAGGGCAAGGGTAGAGTAGGTAACAGGGGGGGTGACGTATGGTAGGGACGAGCCTTTCTCCGCTCAGTCTCCAGACGCACCTCACCTTGCATTGCCTTAATTGATGTGTACCCTTGTGACCTTACCCCTCGCTCACCTGTCTTCTGTTCCCCTGTCTCCCACCCGAGGACTGTGCTCTCTGGGCACCGAGGGGAGCGTGCGGGAGCCCGCCATTGTGTGCCAGAACTCCCGCAACCTGCATGCATTGCATTGATGCACCACTTATGGACCACCGTTCTGCGGCCAAGCACCACTTTATGGACCCCACGTTTTGGGGCCTGGCACCTCTGCTGGAACGGGCCACGATGGCCTGGGGTCTTGCTTGCGGACCTCGGTAAGGTGGCACCTATGCCAAACAGGTGGACCACCCTTAGTTGGCCCCTGTGGCCCTAAATAAAAATGGACACGTTCTGTGCTGTTTATTATTGCCATATAGGCCGCATGAAGAAAGGAAACATCAGGAAGAACATTGGCCCAGCAGAGAAGAGGAAGACCACCACCAGTTGTTTTTGTGTGTATCATTATTATGAACTGGTGACTGTTATGGTGCTTTTGGTGCGGTTTTGGTATTTATTGGTGCTCCTTATAGTACTGGTGCGTCGATGCAATGCGTGCTGTCTCCTCCCTCCCAACAGGAATTTCTTTTTGTTTCCTCAAAAGAACAATCACAGGTCCTGGGTTGCGTTTTGTAAATAGTCAAAATAATGTCAATGTAAATAATGCTCCCGCACCGTAAATGTTTAGTTTGAGAATTAATTCCGCAATTCGGTTAGCTGTGGGTGTGAAACTGTTAGGCAGGGTGCAACGCAATTAGCGGGACATATTTATTCGTGTTTTAAGATTGTCGCACTCAGGGTCAGGTTAATTGTAGAGGGTTACTACACCTGTGTGTCACACTAAAGTTAAAATTTTCAGGCCGGGACGTCCCGTAAGGAAGGAGGGTGCAGTGTTGAGGATTTGGGAATTGTGTGTGTAATTTGATTTAAAACTTGTTGTAAATATCACCCTCTGTAGTATCAAGGTCAAAGGTCGCCCTTAGTTAATCCATCGCACACACGTAGCAAATCATAGATTTCCCCTCGGTAGTTATGTCCTTAATATATGTCAGTATAAGGCTCTGTGGTCCACTAATTCATTGCATTGCATCAATTAAATAAGATAGGTCCCTCCGACGCCCCATGGCATCTTCAAAGTGCCAGGTTTGCTGGGTTTGCTGCATTCGCCCTCCATTAGCCACGAGGTAATCTCGGAGAAGAAGGGGGAGGAGCCACCTTACGGGCGTAGCCCGCACCTCGTCATCAAGGGTGGAGCCCCGAACGACCAACGACAGGCTCGGTGGGTATGGCTTGGGAAGGCATGGCATAAAACCCGCGACGATGCCCCCCACAAGAGAGATGCGGACACGAATGGTTACGTGCGTGGACTGCCAATGCTGCCCCCTTTCTCTGGAGCTTGCACCGCCTCGTGTCGTCTTGGGCCCTGCTGACTGCGGAATCGACGCGGGAGAAACCAGCATCACGCCACCGGCCCCGACACCTTCTCGAAGCAACCTCTGGACTGTGCCCCGTCCTGCCGGCATTCAATCCCATCTGCAATTTCCCCATCATGTGAGTCTGCCCGTTTGTCCATCTTTCATGTCGTCTTGGGGTTTACTAAGTAAGCTTGTATCGTTAAGTTAATATTTGCACTGTGTCTCCTTGCTTCTTTCTGTCCAGTTATTTTCTTATCCTTCCTCCTCCTTGGTTCTTTTGATGATTTGTATATAATTAATAATAAACCCTGTTACTTCCTACCTTGCCTTTCTTTCCTTTACATCCGTTTCGCTTTGGTGATTTCCCTCATTGAATACCTGTGGCACGATTTGGCCAACGTTAAGGATCGGGTCAGTGCTTGTTAATAGTTCGTGCCGCGGTTGCTAAACCGCTCGGCAATTACCATCTGTCCGCGGTCGCGAACGGGGTTGCGCTCCTCCCTCTCCGGAGGGAGCGGTGCAGCGTCAGGACTCACGTCGGTCAGTCACGAACAAGGGGACTAATCTCCCCTTGTTAAGGGGAAGAAGGCCGACGTAGAGATCCGCAACAATATATATATATATATATATATATATATATATATATATATATATATATATATATATATATATATATATATGTATGTATATATATATATATATATATATATATGTATATATATATATATATATATATATATATATATATATATATATGTATATATATATATATATATATATATATGTATATATATATATATATATATATATATATATATGTATTATATATATATATATATATATATAGTGATATATATATATATATATATATATATATATATATATATATATATATATATATATATATACTGTATTATATATATATATATATATATATATATATATATATGTATATGTATATATATATATATATATATATATATAGATGTGTGTGTGTGTGTGTGTGTGTGTGTTTGTATATGTGTATGTGCATATGTATATATATGTATGTATGTATGTACATATGTTTGCATGTGTGCATGTGTATGCATGTATGTTTGTATGTGTATATATGTATTTACATATGTACGTATGTTTTTTTTTGTATGTGCGTGTATGTATGTATTTACATATATACTGTATGTGTGTATGTATGCCTGTACATTTGAAAATCATTGAGAAAAACAGGGCTGGTCCATTGTCCACCAAATTTGGAATTACGTGTTGGGAGTATACCCAGGGTCAGGTCATGGGAACAAATAACCCCCCATCCCCACCCCTCAAAAGGGGGGTGTGGGGAGACAACGAGTTGCCAATGCTCCCGAAGGGAGGGGGGTGTTTCTAGCAACTTGTAAATTTAGACGTGTTTTGGAATGATATTAAGGAGGCTGCCCCATATTCTAACATTTACCTGTTGATGTTAAAGATCTCACAGAATTACCCTTTTGAAAAGATTCGTCCATTGGATGGATACTGAGTAACATGTCCATATTAGTAAATCCTTTTGTCTATAAGGACCATGTTGAAGAGGCGCCGCAGCAGCAACCTTAACTGTACGTGTACGCATGTAATGATGCAACCAGTCGAGGATTCCAGTTAAAATCCCGTTCAATGGCACATATAGTAATTGAAGTGAAGTATCTAAAGGCTGTGCACAATAGCTTTTTAAAAACCACACAATCTGCAGGATTCCTCAGTAATTTGCTCTAATTAGGGAACAGATTACACCATGGCTGTGTGCCTTGTTTTTCTTGTTCCATACAAAGTTGCTATTCAATTTGTTGTTTTCTTTTGTCATCAAAAGCAGGTCAAGAATCAGCACATACAGTGATGGGGAGATAGAGATACAACCACGCTTACACTGACATGTAACAAAGCAAAGACAAATGATGGATTGGAAGTCTGGTATTCATGAAGTCAGGAATGCCATGGGAAAGCAAGCAAGTAATGGATTAGTTATTATAACATGTGATGAAAAGCTCATTGGCATACAAGGAAATGTCATACAAGAGAATGATTGACACACAATGGAATGGCAGTTGGCCCACAAAATAATTATTGCTCGCATCCAATGGAATATCTACAAAGAGGCATCTGAATGACTTACCTGGCGTGTTTATCCAAACACGATGCTGTGCTCCTGGCATCAGGCTCAAAAACTGGAGACGTCCAAGTACAATGCTCTCAGACCTGCGTAATGTAAAAGAAGAGGGAATGGATGCATCAAAATACCTGCAAGGATATATATATATATATAATTCCATACTACCTTAAATCTGTTTCAAGCCAAGTTACCTATGATTTAAGACTTTTTGTGCCATAATGCATGATGTTTACACTTTAGCTCACACGTTTAACCGTGACAGCATTCCATAATATGTCATGTTGTTGTTGTGGTGATCTGGAGTACCTTTAACTTTGAGCAATGGACATCTGGCTTATACTTTTCTGGTTTGGCCACCTGGTATTTCTTCGGAATGGGCAAACACCGGCCAACAGAGTCCTCCTGGTGCTGCCACAGAGGGAGAAACTCAGGAAAAGATGAAGGATTCCTGAGATTTGTCAGCTCGTGGAGTGTGGTTAAATCTCGCTGCTGAATTACCCCAGCTCTGATGTGTCTGTATTTGGCATCTGGCCAGGGCTTGAATAGCCCTCCACCTCGCCTTCCCCACCTCCTCCTCCCACCCTCCACTTCCTCCCTCTCGACTTACAAAAACGTACCTGGGAGCAAATGAATCACATGCACAAGTATTGTATTCTAGGTCCTAGTTTAATACATCAGTGTGTTGGACTCCTCCTTCCTTTCACAACTTCAATTCTCCCTGCTCTCAATTCCTCATCCTTCCACCCAAGCATGACCAACTCTGGTTTCGTAATCCAAGTGGCATACCTCTCGGAGGGTGATGCCGAGATCTTTCACCAAATTCCTTTGTACTAATGCCAGCTTGGTTGTCATCTTAACTTGCGATGCAGACGTGTGCAAGAAGAGGACTGTATTCTGGTGTGTATATACATATTGTTACCCGTTATATATACACACTACTACAGCGACAAATACCGGAACATTAATTTCACAGATGCAATGCCCTGCCAAGAAAATATCCCTCAAAAAGGTAATGGAAGGGTTGACTTCTCTCCCTTTGCATTACGTGTCAGCTGTTATGGCTCACCACTCATTGTCCACGGAACAAGAATTTCAATGAGTGTGTGGGAGAGGGGAAGCGGGGGGACGAGACAGGGGGAGGGTAAAGAAAGAGAAATATCCACAGGGCACTGCCCCGAAACACGACCCAAAAGGGACAGCGTGCAATGCTTTGCTGGTTTTCTCCAAAGATGGCTTCGATTCCAGTCGAAGGAGATCTCATGTAGACTCATTTGTCCTGTTGCACGCGACGAAATGGCTGGCACGGCACCACCGGGAGATGGCAGATAAAGATGGAAAAGGAACGAGTCGGAATATTGATGCAACTGAAAATACAAACCTTGCGCCCCCAAGATACCGAAGGATTGAAGATTGTATGTTGTGCAACCAAAGAAAAACCAAAAACCAGAGGCAGGCATCCCATGTGCGTGATGACACATAATGAGGGTGGAGGACTTGTGAAGGTTTCCTCTTATCCCATGTGCCCTGTAACCTGCAATTTTCTCACACATCAGTCTCCTTGGAAACAGGAAACACCCCCAAAAGGCGGTTGGGCCTGTCCTCCTCATCCCTTCTCCGATCTCCTCTGCTGTAATCGTCTTCATCTCCGCTGAACTGCACGTCTCATCCACATTGCATTCCTCCATCCTTGGATTCTTTCGCTCATCTCGTCATCTTTCCCTTTACACGCCGCCTTTGGCTTATCGTCTCGCACCTCAATCGCCACATTCCTCGAGGATCTTATTGTCTTTCCATCACAAGAGTCTTTCTTCGACAAACCAACCGAATCACGTGTTACCGGTGGCCCATTGCTTTATTTCAAAAGGAAACAGACATATCCAACATGGTGGCCGACAAGTCGGTTGTATTTACTTTCTTCTCTGTGCTTCGTTATCGGGGTCAAGGATCCTTTCTGCAACTTCTTGGGACGCATGAGTTCATGCAAATGTGGATTTCATTCGCAAACGTCATGGAGCGTATACCTGGCCTCGATTCCATTTGCCTTTCTTTAATTAAATATTTTTTTCATATTATTTACCTCCCTAAAAACCCCAACAACCCGAGAAGGTATGTCTACAATCACCACAACATGATGTATTTAGCATTGTTTTGCCCCTAATCCTAAACCAACAATAGATTTCAGCCAATATGGCGATACAGGCTGTAATAGATATTGTTAGTACGCACTCACGATGATGAGTGGGCACCTTGTCAAAAGGGCAGTAAACCTCAGTAGGAAGTGATTTAAGTTGCTCTGCTGTTACCAGGCACAGGACTAATCTCTTGACATTCACTAAATCCTGATTGACCAGAGAGACTGGCGCTCAGGGTTGAGTGAAGCTTTCAGAGACCTGCAGAAAACCGCAATGTAGAATTTGGCCAGGATACCAGCACACAACGACCCACTCTTTTTGAAAGACACCGATGGGTTGGGGCTGGCAGGATGGTCTGCAGCAGTGTTTCTCAGCTTGTCCGGTCTGCAGCAGTTTCTCAGCAGTGATCTAATTGGTATTTGGTCGCCATGACCCCCTTAGTATCCCTACAAAGGTTAAAAACACAGGTAACACAGGAATGGAAATTTACTGGGGAAAATACTGGGTTTATTCAAATGGGGTTTTTTTTGGTTTTTTTCAAAAACTCAGGTTCGAATAACTGGACTGGACCCATATAGTGCCAACCTTGACTACAGGAGTAACAAAAAGGCTGGAATCTGACCATTTTTAACTCAACTGCACTACCGTCCAGTTGAGTTCATCACACACTGAACCCTCCGGCGTCCGGCGTCTATCGTATTCGTCGTCGTCTGTCGTCCGTTAACTTTTCGACGTTAACACTCCAGCGTCCACAACTATCAACCGATTCTGATCAAACTTGACAGGCAGCATCCTTACCCCAAGGACCAGGTTGGTATTACATTTCAGCCCGATCCGTTTAAAAATGGCGGACTTAGGCGACCATTTTGTTTTTGGTAATGAAAACGACGTTAACACTCTAGCGTCCACAAATATTAACAGATTTTGATCAAACTTAGAATGTTTAACCCTTACCACACAAGGTAGGATGCTATTGCATTCCAACCCGATCCGTCACAAAATTGCCGCCATATTGTTTTCAGCCCCGAAACGACGTTAAGACTTTAACGTCCGGACCTTAAAATTATTACACAAGGTTGTTGGCTTTTCATTTAAGTCAAATCTAGTACAGACAACTGACCTACGTTAAAGTTGTCCAGTCAGTTCAGTTGAGTTCTGCTTCCCTGGAAGCTCTAGTTATATCCTTTTTGCACACAACATGTCAATTTGCGGACTAGTGTTATTGGCGAACATCATAGTTCACTCGTGACATCAATCGGCCTGTATCTGGCTTTACTTTTGATCACTACTAAGCTTGAGAATGCAAGTTCACATGGGTAAGTCGTTGGGAACATCTCTAAGACTTGTGTAACTACATGGAGCAGACAACTCACGACCCCCTTTGTGGTCAAGACACATGTTTTGGAATGCACTGAATGTCTATGGAGTCTAGACCCTAGAAGGTATGCACACTTGCCTCTGAGCTGTCGATAGCTTGGGTTCAAATCTCGACCCAGCTAAAAACTCTTACACTGGTGTTTCACAGGCAGAGCGACTCATCAATGGACGTAGGGATGTTAAACTGTGTGTCCCGTCTGCCAGCATCAGTTGTTGGACGTTTACGATCCCACTTTGTCCTTTGCGAAGGCTAGGCAAGCTATCGCCGGCACCCTGAACCAATTCCTGCTCGAACTTACAGGGGGCACTGCATCAGTGGTACAGCTGCACCCCCAGCAAATTGTGTTACATGCAGCCATGTGCTGCAAATGAAAGAACAAGAAGATCTATGAGATATTTAAGTTCATAAACAAGTATGACCAGATATAACAACTGCTCCACCCAAAAAGAATGCTATACTCTATGGTGCATCACTTTGCCCGTGATGTGCCAGAATGATAGTTTACAGTCGTATTCCATTCAACTGATGATCAAGACTCAGAGATTAGTTGGCCCACGCTACCTGCGAGAGCTATCCAGCCAGCCAAAGGCAAAGATGTGTCTGTATCAAATCAATTTATTGGTTATAATGACGAAAACAGATACAGCACTCGTGATGAATCGACATTTTGTAATCCCAATTAACCACTGGATATAGTAATATAGTATTGTTAACTAAAGGTTCATGATTCATAGATATATATATATACAGTCACGTGAAAAAGTAAGTACACCCCATGTAAAGTTTTGCCTTTTTCAACATATTTCAACATACAGCTATTTGATCTTCATTTCAACAATATTGATAGATAAAGGTGATATAATATAACAAATATCATGAAACATTTACATTTTGTAGTCCATTGTATAATTTAAATAAACATCAATGCAAATTTCGCATGTGGAAAAAGTAAGTACACCCTTGGCTCTAATAAGTGGTATTGCCCCCTTTGGCAGAAACAACCTCAAGTAGGCGTTTCTTATAACTGTCTACCAGTCACTGACATCGACTGGGAGAAATTTTTGCCCACTCCTCCATGCAGAATTCTTTCAGCTGTGCGATGTTTGAGGGATTTCTTGCATGCACAGCTCGTTTCAAATCCCCCCACAACATCTCAATGGGATGTAGATCCAGGCTTTGATTTGGCCATTCCAGAACCCTCCATTTCTTTATTTTCAGCCATTCCTTGGTGGATTTACTGGTATGTTTAGGGTCATTGTCATGTTGCAAGGTCCACCTTCGGTTGAGCTTCAACTTTCCGACAGATGGCCTCACATTATCCTCAAGCACCCTCTGGTACAATGAAGAATTCATAGTGGATTATATGATGGTGAGCTGCCCAGGCCCTGATGCAGCAAAGCTGCCCCAAACCATAATATTTCCACCACCATGCTTTACAGTTGGTATCAGGTTCTTGTGGTCAAATGCTGTCTTTGGTTTTCGAAACATGTCTTCTGGTACTGTGGCCAAATAGCTCTACCTTTGACTCATCTGTCAGGAGCACATTGTTCCAGAAGTGCTGGTCTTTGCCTAGGTGTTCATTGGCAAACTTTAGTCTTGCCCTGATGTTCTTTCTGGACAGCAAAGGTTTCCTCCTGGCACACCTCCCATGTAGATCAAATTTGTGCAGCCTCTTTCTAATGGTAGACTCATGCACTTTGACATCAACAGTGGCAAGAGCTACCTGTAGGTCCCGTGATGACATTCTGGGGTTCTTAGAGTCTTCTTTCAGCATCTTGCGGTCTGCTCTCGGGCTGAACTTGCTGGGACGGCCTGGGCTGAACAAGTTGGCAGTTGTTTGGAATCTTCTCCACTTGTAGATGATCTTCTGGACAGTCGAATGATTGATTTCAAATTATTTGGAGATCTTTTTAAATCCCTTCCCAGACTCGTAGGCATCTATAACCTTCTTTCTGAAGGCCTCAGAGAGCTCTTTTGATCTAGGCATGGTGACGCCACACACTTCAACAACAAAGAGCAAACCAAACTAAATGTCTGAGGTTTAAATAAGACAGGTTCCTCCAAGATCCTCTCTAACGATGTTCTAATCATTTTCACCTGAGCTGGTGCGCCTGATTCTAATTTTAGGTATTTGAAGTAGTGATAAATGTAGGGGTGTACTTACTTTTTCCACTTGCGAAATTTGCATTTATGTTTATTTAAATTATGCAATAGACTACAAAATGTAAAAGTTTCATGATATTTGTTATATTATATCACCTTTATCTATCAATATTGTTGAAATTAAGATCAAATAGCTGTATGTTGAAATATGTTGAAAAACTCAAAACTTTACATGGGGTGTACTTACTTTTTCACGTGACTGTATATATATCTTCTCCAATGGCTTGATCTCGGATCATCAAATTGGATTCAGACCAGGTCACTCTACTCTGGACATGCTGCTTCTGCTGTCTCAACAATGGATGGAGGTCCTCAATGCCAAACAGGAAATTAGAGCTGTCTCCCTTGACATATTACGTGCCTTTGATACAGTCTGGCACCCCGCTCTGCTCACCAAACTCTCCTCATGTTATCCATGGAAACCTGCACGCATGGCTTGCAGACTTCCTCTCTGGTCGTAGTCAACGTGTGGCCCTGAATGGGTTTTTCTCATCTCCCCTTCTTGTTCATGCTGGAGTTCCCCAAGGTAGTGTTCTGGGCCCTGTGCTTTTTCTATTCTTCATCAATGATCTCTCCGACTATCTGGAAAATCCTCTCTATCTCTTTGCTGATGACTCCACTCTCTGAGGCTCCATATCTCAACCCTCAGATCGGCAGTCTGCAGCCTCCTCACTCTCTGCAGACCTGGACAAAATCACAAACTGGTCAAACAAGTGGAACATGTCTTTCAATCCTGACAAATCTCACACTCTCACTTTGTCTCTCCGAAAAGACTGACTGGAAAACCCTCCCATCTACTTTCTGAACAATCCTCTTGAAGAAGTTCTGTCACTCAAGCTTTTAGGTCTCATTATCTGCCATGATCTTTCCTGGGAAAAACACATTTCCAAGCTGGCCTCCAAAGCGAGTCGCCAAAGCGAGTCGCCGAGTCGCCGACAGGAAGTCCGTTCTGGGCACTTCTGAGCACCTCACCACATACAAGGCTTTCATCCCCAGCTCAATGGAATACTGTTCTCCCCTCTGAGCTGGTGCTCCTGCCTCACACCAGACCAGCTTAACAATTTTACATAATCAACTTGGCAGTCGACAAGTAATGCGTTCATTTCAAACTGTCTTCCACTGATTAGCCAAACTTGTAAAAATGTGATTTGAACTTGTCATTTTCAATGAACATGTACTCAGTCATGTGTGACAGCAATGATGCATGAAAGGCATCAATGGAAAGCTGAGGATCTCCTCATAATTGGTAAACCACATGTAAATTGTCAAACTAAATAACCTTTGCATATTAACCCCTTGAATTCAGATTATTTTTTTGATACGATATATATATATATATATATATATATATATATATATATATATATATATATATATATATATATATATATACAGACTTGGCATTTAATATGGCATATTTTTTTTGTGGGGGTGAACTTACTTTTCAAGATGTCTTAGAACCAAAAGTTCATTGGAATTATGTTGAAATTATTCTGGATTTTGTTCATGTGACCTTTAAAATAAACAAAAACCACATTTGACATTTCGAAACAATAAATTGATCCTTGAAAGTGATGTAAACTGATATCGAACTCAATTCATGGACAGTACTGTGTTAAACTTCTGTACGTTTTCCAGAAGAATCTCTTTATTTTGCACATGAGCCAAAATTTTTTTTAACAAAAACAAAAGTTAAATTACGACTGGGATTACCAACAGTAAAATTACAGTTCAGTACTTCGTGTAACCCGCACGAGCATTCAGGAGAGCACGTACACGTTGAGGCATGCTGTTCACGAGATTTGCCAAGGTTTGGACAGGAATCGCTTGCCATGCAGTGACAATAGCCTGCTGCAATTCACGCACAGAGGTCGGCTGCTGCTCCATTGGTCCAAGTGGTCGATTTGACGCGTTAATTCTGCCCACAAGTTCTCTATCGGATTCATATCCGGGGACATGGCAGGCCACTCCATATGCTCTACACCACGGTCGGCAAGAAAGTGTTGGCTCATGCGAGCACGATGAGGCCGTGCATTGTCATCTTGGAAGACAAAGTTTCCTCGAAAGGCTGCACGAGCAAATGGAAGCAATGTTTCTTCCAGAATGCCATGTGCTTGAACTGGTTCAGGTTTCCATTCAGAACAACCAGGTCAGTTTTGCCCCCTGCATGAAAAGCAGCCCAAACGGTCACCCCACCACCTCCAGCTTGGACTCTTGGCACTATACAATCTTTGTTGTAGGCTTCATGCACTTGTCTGCACACTCGGACGCGGCCATCTTGACGATAGACCAGAAATCTAGACTCGTCACTGAAGATCACATGATTCCAGTGTCCTGGCTGCCATTGACGGTGCTCTCTGGCCCACTGCAATCGGCGCTGGCAGTGTTGTCTGGTCAGGCGTGGCTTTCCCAGGGGACGCCTGGCATGATAGCCTGCTTGAACCAGTCGTTGGTTGACTCGCCTTTTGGATACAGGCACATTTGTCAGTTGCTGCCACTCAGCCCTAAGCCGATTAGCTGACTTGGTACGGCCATTGCGGACTAACCGGTGCAGCTGGCGATCATCCCTCCTTGTGGTTCTGCGGGGACGTCCTGGCCTCAGTATTGGAGTAGGGACACCCCTCTGAGCATTTCTTTTCAGGATCTTTGACACCTGACCTTGAGTGATGCCATACTGCCGAGCAATAGCACGCTCTTTCATGCTGTAATTTCGTAAAGCCACCACTCCATGGCAAACAGCATTGTTAGGGTTGACGGACCAACTCCAGAGGAAGCGGCAATAACTTTTGGAGACCTGCAGCAGTTGTTTTCCACTAATACAGAACGCAACAACCCTTGTATACCCGACTGTGAAGCCAATCGTCAAATGCACCTGTCCGTACATTTTGCCACGCCACCTGTGATATAATCCTGTTGTTGACTTCTTGCTGCGACAGACAATCAATGACATGGTTCTTTTAACAAATAAATCACCAAAGTGGAAAAGAAACTCACCAGACTGATATACTGAGTTAAGAAAGTAAACCCAAGTCAAGAAAAAAAATATTTCCATATTAAATGCCAAGTCTGTATATATATATATATATATATATATATATATATATATATATATATATATATATATATATATATATATATATATATATATATATATATATATATATATATATATATATATATATATGTGTGTGTGTTTTATATATATGTATATATTGTTACGGTTTTCCACCGCCCTTCTTACCCTTACCAAGGGGAGATTAGGCCCCTTGTTCTTTCTGGGCTGGCGCAACAGAGACTTGAAACGCCCTTCCCGGGCAAACGCAAGGTAGGGTTTCGGGACAAGTCTCGCACGTACATAAATACCTGCGCCGCCGCGGAAGCGGGGAATCAAGCCTCGCACGAGCCACGTGTAATTTGGGTACACCGAGCAGTTTGCTTACCACGTGGTCCGTGCATTTACCGTTAGTATTGGAACCCGATTCGAGCGGTTCTATTCATACCACGCTTAGTCAATGATGGAAAACACGAGACGGTCGAATAAAGGAAGAACACGATGTAATTATTATTTACACTTGTATGTACAAGTCGGTAGAAGACAGAGAGACACAGGGCAGCCTTAAGCAGTCTTATATAAACCCCAGACACGGGCCCGATCATACTCACAAAGGGGAAATGCAGGCAGGATGTTCACGCGCTGCCTTGGTCGTCCAGGAACGGCCCCGCCCAGCTCCCCCCGGTCACAGCACGTCCAGCAAAGATGGCAAGCAGGCGGTGGAAGGGATCCTTGTAGCGCGTCTCTCGAACAAAGGGCAGATGAGGCAGGAGGGAAATATACGCGTCTCTCGGCACGGCTGGGCGGTTTTCCACAGTGCGTTTAGTTACCAGCGCGCTATCACTCACGTAACCCAATAGAGGCTCGGCCTCAAGCTCAACCGAGCGTCCAATTTGGTAAGAGCGATTATAACTTAGTTCATGCGCGTCTTCTCTCTTGTACAACACTCAACTCTCACAGAACTTAGTCAAGCGCCTCCATTCGCAGAACTGCTCAACTCTCACAGGACTTTAATAACTTGCAAGCTCACCTCTTCGTAGAACTCGTAACTCACTGAACTGCTCATGGGGGCTTCACGCAACGGGTTTTATTGCCACGCCCTTAGCCCTCTCGAATGCTCCAACCACACCCTGTGACATATTGCTGCAGCCACTCCCTTCGAGCCCTGATTGGCGGCTCGCGCTTACCGTCAGCTTCTCCGCCGCCCTCATTCGGTCTTGCCTCGATTTGCCAGGCCTGCCTCGTGTTAATTCGCGCCAACAAGCCAAAGGCGGCATAAGGAGGCATAAGGAGGCATAAGGCAATAGAGGTGGCATAAGGCAATGCAGGCAGCATAAGGCAATGGAGGCGGCATAAGGCAATGGAGGCGGTATAAGGCAATGGAGGCGGCATAAGGCAATGGAGGTGGCATAAGGTAATGAAAGGACCTATTCTCATTGTTATACTCAACGCAAAACTAACACAGGAAAAGGACTATGCTCACACATACTCAGAAATAACTGAACTATCGCGAGGCTACATGTTGTTTTGTGACTAAACTATGAGGGGGAAATTTAACCTTTATTGTACAAACTCAAAACCGCAACAATATGCATGTATTTTATATATATATATATATATATATATATATATGTTCAGTTCTCCAGCTTTCAATGAGCGCAAGTAATGACGTCACTGCCATGTATGAGTGGACTGTTTGGACTGTTTGGTCCCAACTGAAAGTCCCAACTATGTGGCAGATGGTACTTATCGCTCCCATTAAGGTACAGCATAGCTGGATGGGATACCTTAATGGCGGTTCACCACTGCCACTGATGGTATGAAATCGCATAGTGACTGATACATATATATATATATATATATATATATATATATATATATATATATATATATATACTAGACGACCCATGACCCGTTGGGTCAATGTTATTATATATAATTAAGGGGTTACCATGGTTACAGTGGGGGTCAAAGGTCAACCTATGGCACAGATATATAATTTTCTCACACTTTCTAATAGAGAGGCAAAATGCCATATAAAACTAAATTTACTGGTTCTAATTGCTTTTATTTATCAATCCTCACATAGAAGAGCAGTTTTTAGTAATGAGCAGTGAGGAGAAGACCCCTCAGCCAATGATGCCACCCCGCAGCCAATGATGTGACCCCTCAGCCAATGATGCTACACCTCAGCCAATGATGCCACCCCGCAGCCAATGATGTGACCCCTCAGCCAATGATGCTACCCCTCAGCCAATGATGTGACCCCTCAGCCAATGATGCTACACCTCAGCCAATGATGCCACCCCTCAGCCAATGATGCCACCCCTCAGCCAATGATGCTACACCTCAGCCAATGATGCTACACCTCAGCCAATGATGCTACCCCTCAGCCAATGATGCTACCCCTCAGCCAATGATGCTACCCCTCAGCCAATGATGCCACCCCTCAGCCAATGATGCCACCCCTCAGCCAATGATGCTACCCCTCAGCCAATGATGCTACCCCTCAGCCAATGATGCTACCCCTCAGCCAATGATGCTACCCCTCAGCCAATGATGCTACCCCTCAGCCAATGATGCTACCCCTCAGCCAATGATGCTACACCTCAGCCAATGATGCTACCCCTCAGCCAATGATGCTACCCCTCAGCCAATGATGCTACCCCTCAGCCAATGATGCTACCCCTCAGCCAATGATGCTACCCCTCAGCCAATGATGCTACCCCTCAGCCAATGATGCTACCCCTCAGCCAATGATGCTACCCCTCAGCCAATGATGCTACCCCTCAGCCAATGATGCTACGCCTCAGCCAATGATGCTACCCCTCAGCCAATGATGATGATGATGCTACCCCTAGACGACCCATGACCCGTTGGGTCAATGTCAGTTTGAATAGATATGAGAATAGAACTAAAGCGAACGCTGGACATCATCAGGGAGATTATTTGGGCCAGCAAGCCATAAGGCTCACCTCTCCAGCGTTCAAAATCACTTACCTGTGACACGTGATTTCGGCCCTTATCTCCGATCACGTTGACGGAAATCACCACAGCATATCGTCAAGATCCCTCCAAAAGGCTCGTCTTTGTCACATACATCACGCAACGTGCGATCCACAGCCTCGAAACTCTCTCTCCTGATCATAGGACACTCATCCCAGACGATGAGTTTTGTACTTCGAAAGAGGTCTGCGATAGTGGAATTTTTATCGATGTTGCATACGCCATCTTCCCTCGGTGTCAGAGGGATTTGGAACCTTGAGTGCGCTGTTCTTCCACCAGGCATGAGGGTAGCAGCTATGCCAGATGAGGCCACCACAGGGGGCAACTTCTCCACTCGCTCTCACTTTAGAGAGAATCAGGTTCATAAGAAACGTCTTCCCTGTGCCTCCAGGCGCGTCAATGAAAATCATTGATGACTGATTCGTGCGGATGTTGCTATTCGCGTCCATAGACGTGAGGTGTGATTTGTTGTCCGCGTCCGTAGCGCCGTCGGAGGGTTGATACGACATTCTTCCTGCAAATAGTATTGTGTTTGTGCTATCGTTTTGCCGATCATCAAATGACAAATAAATTACATTGTGAAAATTAAAGATTTCAAATAAACCTATTTAAAGTGTATGCGCATATAAATAATTTAAAAAATCGAAGAAATATCTCTCGGTAACTTCCTGAAACATATTTTACTTCCGGGTAATAATGTTGAATGAAATGACGAAGATATATACTGTATGCCTGTTATTTTAGGCGGTGTATTTTCATATATCAACGTGGTGCGATTTTTAAAATATATCTCTGCAATTTCCCGTGTGTGCGTGAATGTTCTCAATTATTTCTTTTACCGAGTCTAAAACCATCGATAAAAATGAAATCAGATGGCGACTTAGATTGAAGATAAAGGCGTGACACAGACTCAATGGCCTTGAAGATACAAGCCTTTCAGAATTCATTTCGTTCTATAAACGGAAACTTTCATCGGATTTTCTTCCCGTTTTTTTTCAACCGAGTCTAAAACTATGTTAGCGACTGTGAAAAATGAAATGATATATCGAATTTGATTTGAAATAAAACTGAGAGAGAGAGCAAGACACCACGGGCCTACAAAACAGGCCTCAAAGCTATGCGAGTTAATAAAATGGTGGATACTAGTACCGACTGCAAAGCCGCAATGAGCCGGCGAAGCCAAAACCTCTTGCCACTATTTTACCCATCACCATGGCATCATTAGGTTAGGTAGTTGGTAGTAGGTAGGTAGTTGGTAGGTAGGTGTAGTAGGTACCGTACCTGGTAAGACTTGGTAAAAGAGAACAGCAGACAGTCCTCCCCAATACCTGCATACCTCTTGCCACTATTTTACCCATCACCATGGCATCAGTAGGTTAGGTAGTTGGTAGTAGGTAGGTAGGTAGTTGGTAGTAGGTAGGTGTAGTAGGTACCATACATGGTAAGACTTGGTAAAAGAGAAGAGCAGACAGTCCTCCCCAATACCTGCATACCTCTTGCCACTATTTTACCCATCACCATGGCATCAGTAGGTTAGGTAGTTGGTAGTAGGTAGGTAGGTAGTTGGTAGTAGGTAGGTGTAGTAGATACCATACCTGGTAAGACTTGGTAAAGTAAAAGAGAAGAGCAGACAGTCCTCCCCGATGGCAATACCTGCATACAATACAATAAATGTCACAAGAAGCTTAAGGAAGTAACTATACGATGTGCTAGCTTAAGGCC
>NC_136263.1:108573118-108610618 GCF_964187855.1 Myxine glutinosa
ATATATATATATATATATGTAATATATATATATATATATATATATGTAATATATATATATATATATATATATATAATATATATATATATATATATATGTAATATATATATATATATATATGTAATATATATATATATATATATGTAATATATATATATATATATATATATATATATGTAATATATATATATATATATATATATATATATATATATATATATATGTAATATATATATATATATGTAATATATATATATATATATATATATATATGTAATATATATATATATATGTAATATATATATATATATGTAATATATATATATATATATATATATATATATGTAATATATATATATATATGTAATATATATATATATATATATATATATGTAATATATATATATATATATTGTTGCGAATATGGGATTTGGCCTCCATATCCGCTTGTAAATATTCCCCTATTTCCCCAATACTCCCCAACTTTCCCCAATCCCCCATTCCCTAGTCCCATTGCATGTAAATAACAATCAGTAGAGCCGACCTTCCCCTTCTTCCCCCATTAAATGTCGTGCCCAGGTCCACCGCACCACACGTAGACAACTTTCGGACATCTTCCTAGTTATTCTTAATCTATGTCAGTTAAGGCCTCGTTTCCATTAATTATGACTCTTCGTTGCACCAGAATGTGATTATATGGCATCAGTAGTGAGTTTAGGACCTTTCCCATACCTCCTTCCATCTTCTTCCCCAACAATTACAACAACAACAGAGGAGATGGCGGCGGAGCGGGGGAGGATGCGTCCTCCCACCGGCTCGATTAGCTCCAGACCATGCGCTCCACGGGGTTACCACGAAGGGGCTCCTTGTCAGCTCCTCGTCAAGGGCGGAGCCTGGTAAACCCCCCGCACGCACCCAATGAGAAGCAACGTGCCGATTCCACGAGGCGGAGCTAACGAGCCGAGGGCGTGTCACTCCCCGCCGGATATACGCGGCCCCGCGCCGGATGTGACGTTAGATGCGCCTGAACTACGGAGAGCAGAGGAAGCCACCGCCACCCCCCAGCGCGACGATACCTCCCCGCATCTTTGGACCGGACCGAACCGGGTCGATTCTGCCCTGAGCCCAGGTGCACCTGGAGCCATCGCTACCCGCCTGTCCTTTGCATCAATCCCCGTGTGAGTCAGCCGTTGTCCTGTTTACCTGTCGTCTGTTGGGAATAATATAAGATTGTGTCTAAGTGCTTGTCTTTCTATGCTGTCCCTCTTGTAGTTGTAATCTAACCTTCCGCCTTAATATAACCTCCTCCGGAGGTCTTGAGAACTGAACCCCTGGTGTCGTATTGTGTTATTGTAATCCAGCCGGGTGTCTTCTTTTTCTTATTGAGCCAGCATCGCGCGACTAGTCAACGTTCGGGCACAATCGGGTAACTTGTGCAGACGTGGTCATACCATAAAACCGCTCGGTAAATAACATCCAAGCCACGTCTGTAACAATATGTAATATATATATATATATATATATATATTACATATATATATATATATATATATGTAATATATATATATATATATATGTAATATATATATATATATATATATATATATATATGTAATATATATATATATATATATGTAATATATATATATATATATATATATATATATATGTAATATATATATATATATATGTAATATATATATATATATATGTAATATATATATATATATATATATATATTACATATATATATATATATATATATATGTAATATATATATATATATATATTACATATATATATATATATAATATAATATATATATATATATATATATATATATTAAATATATGCATACCCTATTGCTGTATTCAGGTTCGTATTCTAATTCACCTTCTGCTTTCTCCGATCCATTGGCCAAGTTTGCATGTTGTTGTTTTTTTAATGATCGGCATCTGTGCTGGAAAGGTTATTTGCATGTACGATATACTGGAAGAGCCCCAGCTGTCGAATTGCTCATGCAAGTAATACAATTCGTAATTTGATCGCAATTGTGAAAGATAAGTGGTTATTTGTCGTGCAAGTACCGTCAATGAGTTGAATACACGTTTTGTGGTTAACTGATGTTAAACCTTACGGGGTTTAAACATTTGCACAGTATAAAAAATGATATTATCGGAACAATTAGCTACAAATATAATGAAAGGATGCGTTTGTTCAAGTTTGTGAAGCTCCTTTGGTTCCGTCAGTCCAAAATCTGTGTTTCCAGGCCGAAATGGCGGCAGTTTTAACAAAACCACTGCCACGGATGAAGCTGGTTGATTGAGCGACCGGGAATTGCACTGCTTAGTTGGTTCCGGTGAATGGTTGGTCATTTGTACTTCCTTGTTCATCCATTTTATCACATCGGGCGGGGTCACTGGCATAGTTAGGAATTTCTATGAAGGAGTTCTCAGCTTCCTCAGCCGGCTCAGCATCAAAGGTGAGCTCCCCTACTCCTTCTGAAGAACACCCTGGGATCTTTAACGTCTGCCAACTAATGCCAGCAGATGGGACGCCCAATTCAACATCCATCCGAGGGACGGCACACGCATTGATGAATCGTCCCTGCCTGTGAAACACCAAGATGACAGTTTATAGCTGTGTCAGGATTCAAACCCAGGACAGACAGCTTAGAGGCGACGACTGCGTACCTCAAGGGCCATCCTGCTCGCCCAACACAATCGCTGAGGCCTCTCACCACGTTTACCCTTTTGTCCAGAGTACCGAACATTCGAGCGCAGCTCCTTCGCTTTTTTTCTTCACACGTCTGTCCTCACCATGTCATATGTCAAGGTGTATCCTCTGTGTACACACGGGACGGGCGAAAAGAAACTCTACCCGTGAAAGCGAATTTAAAAAAAAAAGAATTATCCACGGATGGCCGCACATATTATAAAGAGGTGAATTTAAAGAAAAGTGTGGTTTCCAACACTGATCTCTGTACTAACTGGATAGGAAGGGAAGCTCACTTTTTAAGGCCATTTGTCCGGTTTGTGAAAACAAAGTCCGCCATCTTTGCTCTCCCATGAGTAATGAATGGGACTGTTAGTAGCCGGCGAAGCCGGTGTTGTCAATGAACGCATACGTATTATGTTGAAAAAACAGATTATGCTGGATACCTTGGCTTGAGAATTTCGAAGCTTTGATGCACCAAATCGCTCAATGGAGGCCGCCATCTTGCAGATGCGGAAGTATGCATAACAAATTGAAAAAAGTTCAATAGGAGTTTGTTTCACCCGTCTTTTTTTGATTCACAATCTTATGCACCTCTAATTTGTAATTAAAATACTTTAAGACCAACCTCGGCCCGCACGGGCCTGGTTATCTTCAACGAAAATCGTCACCAAACACCAGAGCCAATGAGATTCGAGCATTTGAAAAAATATTTCAAAAACCAAACCACTCAATGGAGGCCGCCATCTTCCGGATGTGGAAGTATGCATAAAAAAAGTAGCGAAAAAGTTCAATAGGAGTTTGTTTCACCCGTCTTTGTTTGATTCACAATCTTATGCACCTCTAATTTGTAATTAAAATACTTTAAGACCAACCTCGTTATCTTCAACTAAAATGGTCACCAAACACCAATGAGATTCGAGCATTTGAAAAAATATTTCAAAAAAGCTTATTACGCGTTTCGGAGGGTGAAAACAGCATCAAATATTCTAAAATTGACGAAGAATTATTTTTTAGAAATCTCGCGGCCGTAGGGAATACTTTTTCACGTCCGGAAATATCCGAAGTTGAGACGGAATTCACTGAATTAATCAAGAAGTAAATTTTATCAATTTTAATCTCATCCAGAATGCAAATGGTGTCATTTTAGGTCTGAATTTGCGAAATTTTGTGAGTTGACCAATCAGCGATCAGCTGAGGTCAGCCAATCAGCGCCATCGACACGGTTTGATTAACGACTGTCACACATTGCCGTTGAAACGGCGCTATCGTTTGATCTGTCGGCACTGATCTTACTGCAAGCTAACTTCTTCTGGTGGAGGAAACCGCAGTGCCCGGAGAGAACCAGTCCTGACAGCGACTGAAGTTAGAAGACTACACAGTACACACATACTGTGAAAACGGATTGTTATGGATCCGGGGGACGGCACTCCCGTTAGCAAGGGGGGTTTAATCCCCTTGTTTTGTTAAGCTGGCCGTCCGACCGGTCCTGGTGCTTGTAACGCTCTTTTGCGGGGTGGGATTGATCAGGGTTATTGGTCCAGGTATTAGCCCGAATACCTTTATCAATCTGTCCGCAAAACAGGGAGACAAGTACCGCTCGAATCCCGGACAAGATGGAGTTTGCCGAGTGGTTTAGCAATCCGGAATCCGAGCCGTTAGCAATTGACTAAACCCGATTGTAAGCGGTTCTGCCAAAATCGTGCCACAGATCTTCAATAGGGAAAAGACAAAGACGATCGGGGAAGAATGAAACCAAAAGGGTAAGGAGGAACAGGTATTTATTAATTACTATACACAAAAACCAAAACCAAAGAAGAAACGAAAGTAATTTACAGAAGAAGAAGAAGACACAGCGCAAATCCTGAAAACAAGCTTACTTATACCCAGGGACAAGACAAACAGAACAAACTCACGTACACTGATGGGGTTTTCAGGCAGGAATGGCGGGAAGGATGAGAAGGGCAGACGGTCCACAGAACTGGTGGGCAGGGAGGTTCGGGAATCGCGGCACGCCGTTGGTGGCCCGCTTGAGCGTCACGCTCCGGTGCAGTGGCGAAAATCCGGTCTTCAGTGCTGGTTGGTATCGCGTCTCTCCAGTGCTCCTTTCTCATGCGTCCTTGCTCATCTGCCTCTCACCGTGGCTCTTGAATCTCCTCCCGCGTCTCTCTGGTGGGGGCCTCGCGCCAAGGGTTTTATAACCACTCCTTGGAACCCTCTCGAACCTACCAGACGTTTCTTGCCACGCCCTTGGAACCCTCTCGAACTCTCTAGATGTTTCTTGCCACGCCCTATCAAGCCATGCCCACCGAGCCCTGGTTGGTCGTTAGGGGCTCTCTGGCTCCACCTTTGATGACGAGGTGGGGCCACGCCCTTCTTCTCCGATCCTGACCTCATGGGCAATGGAGTTTTGGCGGTGTAATGCCAACGAAACAGCCCAACTGTCACTGGCACCTGGCAGAGGCGATTGGGGACAATTGAAAGGGGAACTATCTTATTTGGTTGATGCAACGTAGAGTCGACTATTGGAAACACAGCCTTACCTGGAACACAGAATAATGATATAACTATTGAGAGGTCCTATGGTTCGCTACGTGCTGCTCGTGGACTAACTAAGGTGCAATCTTTAATAACAGCCAATTAAGGGGCAATGTACACAGGGGTAATTTATAAGGGAATTTACTACTAAATTTACATGTGAAGGTTCTAAAAACCATAACAGTATATTAAGCCCAGTTAAAATTTCTTAAAATAGGCCCTAAGCTAGCACATCGTATAGTTACTTCCTTAAGCTTCTTGTGACATTTATTGTATATAGGTATTGGGGAGGACTGTCTGCTCTTCTCTTTTACCAGGTCTTACCAGGTACGGTACCTACTACACTACCTACTACCAACTACCTAACCTACTGATGCCATAGTGATGGGTAAAATAGTGGCAAGAGGCTTTGGCTTCGCCGGCTCATTGCGGCTTTGCAGTCGGGTACTAGTAGTCGGCGAAGCCGGTGTTATGAATGAACGTGTACGTATTATGTTGAAAAGCCAGATTTTGCTGGATCCCTTGAGAATTTCGAAGCTTTGACGCACCAAATCGCGCAATGGAGGCCGCCATCTTGCGGATGCGGAAGTATGCATAACAAATTGAAAAAAGTTCAATAGGAGTTTGTTTCACCCGTCTTTTTTTGATTCACAATCTTATGCACCTCTAATTTGTAATTAAAATACTTTAAGACCAACCTCGGCCCGCACGGGCCTGGTTATCTTCAACGAAAATCGTCACCAAACACCGGAACCAATGAGATTCGAGCATTTGAAAAAATATTTGAAAAACCAAATCACTCAATGGAGGCCGCCATCTTCCGGATGCGGAAGTATGCATATAAAAATTGCGAAAAAGTTCAATAGGAGTTTGTTTTCACCCGTCTTTGTTTGATTCACAATCTTATGCACCTCTAATTTGTAATTAAAATACTTTAAGACCAACCTCGTTCCCCGGGCCCACACGGGCCCCGGTTATCTTCAACGAAAATCGTCACCAATTACCGGAACCAATGAGATTCGAGCGTTTGAAAAAAAAATTTCAAAAAAGCTTTTTACCACATTTCGGACGCTGAAAACGGCGTCAAATATTCTAAAATTGACGAAGAATTATTTTTTTAGAAATCTTGTGGCCGTAGGGGATAGTTTTTCACGCCCGGAAATATCCGAAGTTGAGACGGAATTCACCGAATTAATCAAGAAAGAAATTTTATAAATTTTAATCTCATCCAGAATGCAAATGGTGTCATTTTGAACTCGGTACGGTACCTACTACACATACCTACTACCAACAACCTAACCTACTGATGCCATAATGATGGGTAAAATAGTGGCAAGAGGCTTTGGCTTCGCCGGCTCATTGCGGCTTTGCAGTCGGGTACTTGTACCATGAGTTCCCATGAGTTTCAATGTCACAAAGGTGAATTCCATTTCCTGATGAAATGTGATTTCTCTTCTCCTTTGATCACGACCGCCATGGTTTTTACAACCGTAAGCAACACATGATGGCTTTTTTCAACCCGCGAATGGAATAAAATCGCGAAACAGAATGCATAACATGCCGCCCTCCCCATCACTGCACTTATGGGGTCACCCATTTAGCATATAAAGTAAAGACGTCCGAGACCTTCAAAATCCGGGTCAATCCATTCATTCACCACACCGTGAACTTCCTCTCTCTGTCATCACTTCCGGTTTCCACTGGTGCCAGAAGCCCGAGATGCAACACATTTACATATTACGTACTAAATGCGTATCCCAAATTCATATTACATATTATATTATTCATAAATATTCATATTATATTCAAATTCAAATCAAACATCGGAACCAATGAGATTCGAGCATTTGAAAAAATATTTGAAAAACCAAATCACTCAATGGAGGCCGCCATCTTCCGGATGCGGAAGTATGCATAAAAAATTGCGAAAAAGTTCAATAGGAGTTTGTTTTCACCCGTCTTTGTTTGATTCACAATCTTATGCACCTCTAATTTGTAATTAAAATACTTTAAGACCAACCTCGTTCCCCGGGCCCACACGGATTACGTATCCCAAATGAAGAAGTTTCGGGAACTGAGTGGCGTGCTGATGATGAGGGGAGTGTCGTTGAAGCTGAAGGGAAAGGTGTATGCTGCATGTGTGAGAAGTGTTATGATTTATGGGAGCGAAACATGGGTAATGAACGTAGAGCAGCAACGAAGGCTGGAAAGGGTGGAAATGCGAATGGTTCGACGGATGTGCGGAGTATCGTTGAGAGAGTGAGGAAGACAAATGATGAATTGCGAAAGATGATGGGAATAGAGCCTGTGATTGATGCTGTGAAGAGGAACAGGTTCAGATGGTTTGGTCGTGTGTTGAGGAAGGATGAAAGTGACTGGTTGAGAAGAGTGATGGAAATGAATGTAGAAGGAAGTAGAGGATGGGGAAGACCGAGAAAGACTTGGCTAAAGATGGTGGAAGAAGAAATGCGGGCAAGGGGGTTAACAAGGAGAGATGCAGAAAATAGGGCAAAATGGAGAAGATTGTCATGGGGACCGCAAGGCTAACCCCCGCTCTCGCAGGGAAAATGGCCTTTAAAATGCATGTTGTTTGTTGTTTGTACGAAATGCAAAATGATGCCGCGACACATCAAACTAACAATTTTCGCAGTATCCATTTGTGAAATTGTCCACAAAATATAATCATGGATCCATATAAAACTTAGTAATGTGTTTACAAACTCTCCATCGCGGGGTGAAGATACTCCCAAAGTGTGTGAATGTGATGATGACAATTAGGAATACCTGCACCAGCACACCTGAATGTCTCACCTGGTGCACGAGGGCCTAAACAGGTGATCTGTAGTCTCCTGGTACAAGTAAGAGCATGTTGAACCAACTTGAACAGGTTTAGATCACAGTCCTGAAGACAGTGCGCCCTCTGCTGTTCGATTCTGATGAAATACTTGGCCACACCAATGTTGTGAATATCATGGCTGGTGAAGTCCATCCTCAAAATATATTGTTTACCTTTATGTATACGTTAAAAAATACACTAAATATGAAGACAATGTATGAAGTATAAGCCTCCCAAGGGAATGCTGTTTTTGTGACGTGCATGGAATAGATAGATTTATTATCTATTATATTGACCTCACCAATCAGGGGAGATTGCTCAGAATTATTTACGTCAAATGTCAAATATACACTGCTTTAAGTTACACTGAAGTTTATGTGCAAAGTTTCTTTTTTAATCCAAATGCAAACCATTTGTGATTCATACATTGGTGGGTTTATAGTGATGTTAAAATACTGTTACGGGTATGTTGTCGATCGGGTCACGAGTGTCCTCTCTTGGACCCCGCTTCCCAACCTTTGACCCTGAAGCCAACGAGCTCCGGATAACTCTGCCACCCGACGGGTTGCTAAGCAGCCCTGGACGCTGTCTGAAGTGACTAAATCTGGTAGGGTCCCAGCGCCCAAATTTCACGTTACCTTCCCGATTAATTAGTTATCCCAGATGGGGGAACCATGCTTGTAATGCCCCACCTTAATCTATTCATTATGTGTGGTTGAGCGGAACCATAAGTGGGACGTTGGCTAGGCTAGCATAGCGAATCGATGGGGTACAACCCCTGTCTACTTATGACATACTATGTCTAACCAATGGAGGAATCAGACACTGAGCAGGCTTGGAAATAATAAGTCTCTGTTGAAAGGCACATATTTACAGGAGATTTCAGTGTCACACAATAAACAGTCTTAGCCGCTAACACTCAAAATAACCTTTTTTACAGTCAACCTGTAAACTTTACAACTTTATAGTTGTAAAGATAAAGTCAACTTTACAGTCATTCGTAAGACATAGGCACCTCATACATCTAGGTAAAGTATTTAGAAAAGGGGGGCAGAAAGAGGAAGAATAAGTCTGGGTGTGTTGGCAACCCCTTGCTCACCCGTACGTGAACTGGCTGGCCCACGTTGGTCCAACTCATGTGGTATTGTGTGGTACTAGCTCTGAAAAGAACTGTTGTTGGACTCAAGTTGATGCTCCACAAAAGTGTGAGTTAATGAATGAGGTGTATGCGCTGGAAGATGCAAGGGTATATGGTGTGTGCATAAAGGTGTGTGAATGAGTGAGTTATACTGTGACTTGGTCAGCACCCGTCCACTTGGTGCTTTGGGAAGCACCTCACTTGGCACCTTTGCGTTCTGCCTGGAGTGCTTCACTTTCCGCTTGGTGCTTTGGGAAGCACCTCGCTTGGTGCCTTTGCATTCCGCCTGGAGCTCCTCTATTGGGGCTTTGTTTTCCGCTAGGATCCCCTCACTTTCCACTTTTCATTCCGCTAGGAGCGCTTTGCTTTTTGCTTGGCACCTTGTGTTCTACTAAGTGTGCCTCGCTTTCTTCCTCGCTTTCCACTTGGTGCTTTACATTCCACCAGGAGTTTCCCACTTTCTGCTTGGCACCTTCACATTCCGCCTGACACTCCAGAAGCCCAGTCAACCCGGCCAGGTATCCTTCCCTCAGGACATGAACCCCCTCATAATCGACTCAAAACTCAGCCCTCAATGCCATTCTGCTTTGCACCGTATTTAGACTGCTCTTCTTTTGGACTATACTGTGCTCAAACTGCACATTAACGCTTACTGCACATGAACTTTCACGTACTACTCCATCAGGGTTTTTTTTTATTTCCCTGTACTGTATCTCCAATCAAGTGATTTGGCTGTTATTTGTTATTTTTGATTTATTGGTTAATTAATTAATCGATTAATTATTCAATTATTCGATTAATGACTTAATTAATTACTTTTTTTCTCATGAAATGGTGGTGGCTCGAGGCGCCCCGGCAATGCCGCGTGCCAGAGGCGCCCAGGCAATGCTGCGCTGGAGGACATTTAATTATTTGGCATGGGGGCGGTGTACTTTGAATGTATCTGTACTTGTTTGTTTGTTGTACACCGCTCCTTTCCTATGCCATCCCCAGGTGCTGCATAACGTCATTGCCAGGCACCGAAGGGGGCCCGGCAATGACGCACACTGAAAGGGAGTACTCAGTTTTCACTCTGGTTGTTTGTTTTCTTGTTTTCTTGTTTGTTTTTGCGGGCGATATTTCAGCCATCCTTTGAACTAGGAAGCTGAAATTTGGGCACAATAGTGAGTAAATACTTTGTCCAAAAAAATTTTTTTTTGATTAATCAATTAATTGATGAGTTACTTAATTATTATCGATTAATTAAGTACTTATATATTTCCTTTCTCTTCTGGGCATTATCTCAGGCACCTTTTGAGTTAGGAAGCTGATATTTGGACATGACAATGACCAAGTGATTTGGCTGTAAAGGCTATTTTTGATTTATTCATTAATGAATTAATCGATTTATTATTGAAGTATTTGATTAATGACTTAATTAATTTTTTTAAGTTACAGATTTGGATGAAATGGTGGTGGTTTATGTGTTCTATTAGCCAATTGATTAATTATTATTTTTTTAATGATTATTATTTATTCATTTCCATTGTTAATATTTTATTTAATTTCTTTCTCATCTGGGCAATATCTCAGGCACCTTTTGAGCTAGGAAGCTAATATTTGGACAAGACAGTGACCAAGTGATGTGGCTATAAAGGATATTTTTGATTTATTGATTAATCAATTAATCGATTATTTATTTATTGATTAATAAATTAATTATTTAATTTTTTTGTTAATGCATTATTTAATTAAATTTCTAAAAGTTACATCTTCAGATGAAGCACTAGTGGTTTAGTTATGCTATTAGCCAATTGATTAAGAAATTAATTATTTTACGATTATTATAAATATATTTTAATTCCACAATTAATCAATCTAGTATTGAACAGCTCTCCCTCCCAATACCGTCTCTATGTGCTGCATGGCGGTATTTCTGAGAGCCGAAGGCGCATACGCATATAACATATAATAAAGGGGGCGACAAGAGTGTGGGGGGTGGGGGGGGGGAGGGGGAGGAGTACAACAACAGCAGAGAACAGGGACATCAGGAGATCTGTGGATGGGAACGGGCTGGGGCGGGGTACACTGGATTAAATCTGTGTGATAATAAACCGATGTAAAACAATCTTTTAAATAACAGGCGCACGTGTAAGCACTATTATAATTAAATTTGTGTTGTTGACAAAAAATCACTATATACAATCTTAACAAAACTTATTACTCATAGCTCTTGGGAAAAAAAACCGCAGGCAGTGTATTACTTATTAGCACAAGACCCAGTCGAGGCTTGAAGGCCAATTATCTGATTTTAATTATTTTTGTATTTTTCAATTTTTTTTATCCAAACATATCACTCGATCTTCCTCTGTATGGAAGAGGAGGCCATGCGAAGTTTGGTTGCATTGATTCCTGCAGGGTATGAATGCATAAACGAACACACAAATATACAAACGAAGAGACAAAGTTTTTCTTTATACGTATATTAGATAACTGAAGGAACTGCGCTCCAACGCGAGTCGAAAGAATTGACGCGACCAAAGACGGAATTCGTCCGAGTTGCTTTATTGAAACAAAACAGCTCAGGTATTCTGACCAGCCCGTTTATCGGGCAGCAATATATATACACATTTATGTCGGGAAGTTTGCCCGGCAAAAGCTATACCGGGCATGCCCGGGTGTCAAGGGCGAGCCTTGGAAAGGCGAGTCTGGACCTGCCCGGGCGTGTTTGGCTGCGGCCTGGCAAGTCGAGGCTGGGCGTGCCCCGGCGCTCTGGGCGAGCCCTGGAAAGGCGATAGCGGGCATGCCCGGACGCTCTGGGCGAGCCCTGGAAAGGTGATAGCAGGCATGCCCGGATGCTCTGGGCGAGCCCTGAAAAGGCGATAGCGGGCATGCCCGGACGCTCTGGGCGAGCCCTGGAAAGGCGAGAGCGGGCATGCCCGGGAAAGACGAGACCGGGCGTGCCCGGGAGGTTCGGGCGTGCCCGGGAACAGTGAGTCCGGGCATGCCCGGGAGAGGCGCGTCTGGCCGTGTTCTGGCCGGTGCAAGGCGATTGTGTGCATCCAGCGGTAACCGCTACACACGCCCCTCCAGAATCGACCTGCACCGGCAGGGTCAATTTAAGGGGGGTCCGGATGACCCGGCCGAAGCGACCCCTGGAGGGTCGTGGGGAGGGGTCCGACGTGGTGGTGGGTGGTCGAGCGGGGGGAACTGTGGACGGGGGGCGGCCACGCCGCGGAGGAAGGGCCAACCGTGGTGGTCGGTCGACGTCCATGTGCGCCGGTTTGAGGCGGTCCACAGAAATCCGGTCCGGCCGGCCGCCGAAGTCGACGATGAAAGACTTGTCGCCCCATCGCAGGACCCGGAAGGGCCCGTCGTACGGCGGCCGGAGTGGCCCCCGGTGCGCGTCATGACGCACAAAGACGTACTCCACTGTGCAAAGCGCCGGGGGGACGTAGGACTGGGGGCCACCGTGGCGGGCCGTCGGCACGGGGGCAAATCGTCGGGCGGCCTCCTGGAGGTCCAAGCGCTGGCGAGCGGCGGACCAGGGACTGGTAGCGTCGGGCACGAATTCGCCCGGGACACGGAGCGGCTGGCCGTAGACGAGCTCGGCGGCGGACGCCTGGAGGTCTTCCTTGGGGGCCGTGCGAAGGCCCAAAAGGACCCACGGCAGCCGGTCGGCCCAACCGTCGTCCTGAAGGCCGGCCATGAGTGCGGCCTTCATGGAGCGGTGAAACCGCTCGCACAATCCGTTGGCTTGGGGGTGGTAGGCCGTGGTGCGGTGCAGCGTGACCCCCAACGAACGGGCGACCGCGCCCCAAAGCTCAGACGTGAACTGTGGGCCGCGGTCGGACGAGATGTCCGCTGGTGCGCCGAAGCGCGCGACCCAGGTGGCGATGAACGCCTGCGCCACGTCGGCGGTGGTGGTGGAGGCGAGGGGCATGGCCTCCGGCCACCTGGTGGTCCTGTCCACCATGGTGAGCAGGTGGGTGAACCCCCGCGAGGGGGGCAGGGGACCCACCAGGTCCACGTGGACGTGGTCGAAACACCGTTCAGGCACGGCGAAAGGTGCCAGCGGGGCCTGGGTGTGGCGGTGGACCTTGACCCGCTGGCAGGCCGTGCAGGCGTTGGCCCAGTCGCGGATGTTTCGTCGAAGGCCGTGCCAGACGAAACGTGCCGACACCAGCTTCTGATGAGCTTTCCGGACCGGGTGAGAAAGGCCGTGGATGGAGGCGAAGATGCGGCGCTGCCAGGAAACGGGCACGATGGGGCGAGGCTGGCCCTGGGAGACATCGCAGAGCAGGACGGTGCCCGCGAAGGGAATGTCGGCCAGGCGGAGGCCCGTGTCCGCCGCACGGAGTGCCTGCACTGAGGCGTTGGTGGTCTGGTCGGCCGCCATGAGCGCGAAGTCCACGCCGAGGTGGACCGCGTTCGCGCTGGCCCGAGAAAGACAGTCGGCCACGGCGTTGTCTTTGCCGGCGACGTGCCGGATGTCCGTGGTGAACTCCGACACGGCGGAGAGGTGGCGCTGCTGGCGGGCCGACCACGGCTCCGTGACCTTAGCCATTGCGTAGAGCAACGGCTTGTGGTCGACGAAAGCCATGAACGGGCGGCCATCCAGGAGGTGTCGGAAATGGCGAACGGCCAGGAATAGCCCGAGCAGCTCGCGGTCGAACGTGCTGTAGTTTAACTCGTTCGGCCGGAGTTGCCGGCTGAAAAAAGCGAGTGGCTGCCAAACCCCGTCCACCCATTGCTCATGGACGGCGCCCACCGCGTAGTTGGAGGCGTCCGTAGTGAGGGCAATGGGCGCGTTGAGCACCGGGTGAGCCAGCAGCGTTGCATCGGCGAGGGCCCGTTTGGCGCTGGCGAAGGCCGCGTCCATGGCCGCGGACCAAACAATGTCATGCTTGGCCGGCTTGCCCCGGAGGGCCTCGTAAAGGGGCCGCATGAGCTGAGCAGCGCGGGGCACGAATCGGTGATAAAAATTCACCATGCCGAGGAAGTCTTGGAGGGCCTTGATGGAACGGGGACGTGGGAACGTGGTGATGGCCTCGACCTTGGTCGGCAGCGGCACGGCCCCGGTCTTGGTGATGCGGTGGCCCAAAAAGTCAACGGTCGTCGCGCCGAAGTGGCATTTGACCGGGTTGACAATTAAGCCGTGCTCGCTGAGGCGACCGAACAGTGTTCGGAGGTGGAGGAGGTGCTTAACGCGGGACGTGCTGGCGGCGAGGATATCGTCCAGATAGACGAAAAGAAACGGCAGGTCGCGCAGCATGCCGTCCATCAAGCGCTGGAACGCCTGGGCCGTGTTCTTGAGGCCAAACGGCATCCGCAAAAATTCGAACAGGCCGAACGGCGTGATGACGGCCGTCTTCAGGACGTCGGCCGCCCGGACAGGTACCTGGTGGTAGCCCCGTATCAGGTCAATTTTCGAGCGAGCCCTGAAAAGGCGATAGCGGGCATGCCCGGACGCTCTGGGCGAGCCCTGGAAAGGCGAGAGCGGGCATGCCCGGGAAAGACGAGACCGGGCGTGCCCGGGAGGTTCGGGCGTGCCCGGGAGAGGCGCGTCTGGCCGTGTTCTGGCCGGTGCAAGGCGATTGTGTGCAGTCAGTGGTAACCGCTACATAACCACAATTTGACATTGCAATAGAATGTTAAGACAGAACCCTCAGCGCCGAGACCTTTGGTCCCGGGGAATGGCCCAAACGATATTTTATTACACTGCGTTCAATAAATTATGCAACTTTACCATTCCCCAAAGATCATTCAATTGCGCCAAAATCGACGGCAAATGCACATGGGAAAAAACATGCCTCAAACACGTTTTCTTACTTTTTAAAGGATTTCTTTTGTAAAGTTGAAGACAATTGTATTTTGTAAACTTTGTGGGGGTTCCACAGTAGGAGCACTGGGCATGGTGGCCGCGGCTCCTTGGTTCTCCATAGGAATTCTCCACGGAGTGACTTGATTTAGCAGCGTAAGAGACCGAGCAGACAGGCTAACAATGACTATTAGAGTTAGAAGCAATTTTAGATGGTTGAAATTTTATGTATTGGGATCTATTTTTCTTTGCAGTTGGCAGACGATAGTTTGGAGTAAAAAGCTTTCCTTCCAAATCTTCCTCTCTTGTCGAAGTCGGGAATGAAAGAGTGATGAGATGAATGAGGGTAGCGGGTATCCTGAGTGGACCCAAGGTGCCATGTGCCAGGAAGTGCACGAGGGGGAGCCAGAGAGGGCTTCCCCAGAATTCGGACATGGCATAGATAAGCTAAAAGGTGGCCTCAGTGGCAGGAGAGGGGGGCGGGGGGAGGGGTACTGCATCAGAGAACTAGGCAGAGGAGCCACACTGCCCAGCCCCAAAAATTTTGGTCCACCCGGCTTAATGTGCAGTCACACTATAACGTATAGCAGTAACTTATACCGACGTATGTGAATTTTCACCAACACGCTGGTGTACGTTGACATAAGTTAGGGGTAGGTTTGGTATAAGTTGTATACGTTAAAAGCACGCTGGTATAAGCTAGCATACGTTGTTGTACGCAGAGGCCGAAATAAATTTTTGTGCATGCACAAAAATTTTGGGCATATGCCAACGTCCTCTTCATAGGTTAGGCATACGTCAGGCATACGCTAGACATACATTAAATACGTCAGAGGTAGGTTACTCATACGTCGAGATACGTTGGCATGAAGGTGTACCGTACAGCTAACTTATTGATAACCTATGAGTAACTTACTTCTAACCTATATCTGATGTATCTGCAACGCATATTGACGTATTCAGACGTATTAGACGTATGTCTGACGATGGAGTAACTTATTGAACGTGTTTCTACCGTACAACTAGCATATTATTGGTGTTTTGCCAGTGTTTTGCGATCACTGTATATATGGGGGCCTGTGAGTAGCTCACCATCACTTCTCCACCCGTCATCAGAGAAGATGGAGGATCCTGAGAGGCTTCGACAAGAATACCAACTAGTCGTTCTCCAACATCAGTATGACATCATCGAATTGGCACTTCACCAGATCCGTGCCAATAGGATGAGGAGGAGAAGAGGTCAACGACGGGGGAAGGTCTGGGTCAGACTAGAGTCCCTGTATATAGAGAGTTGTGTCAACTCAAATTTGGACGCCATTTTGTGTCTAAGTGTGTCGGATTAGATATACATGTACATTCGCGATATGGGGTGATATATTCTAAACCTGCTAAAAAAAATTTTACTACACATATTTAGTCTTATTATTACATACAGGTGATATTTGTTTTGTCAAAAACTCAGCTATTGCCGTGAAAAAGAGCTGTGTGGTGATATTAAAAGTGGTATGGCAATGCATATTACAAGCCAACACTGCATATAAGAGCTAGCATTATAAGTAAGACAAACCAATGCTGTCGTTCTCTGAATTTTAATAACTTTTAGAAAGGAGTGTGGGCATATCCAATATTTTTTAAAGGGTGCCGAGAGCAATTCCGGTGTAGGACTTCCAGCCGACATATAGTCTAACACACTTAAAACAAATTCTGTACGTGGTATTGCCATATTTATATAGTGTACAACTTTAGTTTTATCGACATTTATATTCAATTTCCATTGTAATGATTTAACAAGCTGCAAGTCAGCTTCTGTCTCTGACATAAGGAAAACGTCATCGGCATCTAGTAAGATTGAAACGTTCATTTATTACTACACCCTTGCCCAGAACTCTGATGGATATTGCCTGATCGATTAATATGTTTCATAGCTGGCGACTTAATTAACACTTAATTTTCGACTGCGCCAAGCCGTAATTAAACAGAGAAAAAACTTTTAAAAATACCTGCAGTGTGCACGGTTCGTGTAGTCGAACAGATATGGAAAAGCACAGATAAGACGTTGTATTCACCATAACTTGTTTAATTTCACCAGGAACACGATGAGGCCAACACAGTAAACATTCAGTACAAAACTTGGTTCATACATTCAGTACAGAACATGATTCATACATTCAGACCGTAAGAAAACTCTGCCCGTAATACAACACTCTGACCAGACCAACACTTCATCCCACTACGTTCACTCCTCACAAGTGAAACTCATCACTACTCCGTTCACTCCTCACAAGTGAGACTCATCACCACTCCGTTCACTCCTCACAAGTGAAACTCATCACTACTCCGACAAGTGAAGACTTGAATATGACTACAGACGGAGAGACTGCTCACGATACGGCGAGAAGAGACCTCATCTGTCTTCTGCGATGAGTGCAAGAGACCTCACGACAGCCACGTGGATGAGAAGAGACCCCGTACGAAGAGAAGAGACCCCGGGAGTTCACATGACCATTTCACTTCTTTCACACCACACACACAGCCTGCTTTCCTCGACAACACGTGTAGAAAAGACAGTATTTCCTATCTCTTGCACCTATATTGCAGCCTCAACCAATTACAGGTTGCCACTCTGGTCACATGACCAACATCACACAACTTGAGCTCAATGTCCTCTGTCAACTCACAAGCGCTCTCTGCGCCTGACTGCACACGACAACATTTCCCCCACTCGAATGCCCAACACAAGGAAGCTCACACAGGCAACAAATTTTGGACGTATGGATGGCTGCACAACCCGCAAAAAAATTGAGCAGGCCCCCCCCCTAAAATTGCTTTTATGATTGCCGATTAGGCTAAAGATTTTAAACCAAAAAAATAACTTGCCTCGGAATAAGTTTTGAATGGACGGACAGACAACTGAAAACAAAACGGACCATGGGTTTCCCACCCCTATAAAATCAAAATTAATTCCCTCTGAAAAAGTACAGTGACATTGCCCGCAGACTACCCAACTGCAGACCAGGCAATGTCACTGTACCGGGACATTTCATCAATCAATGACAATATGCGGTCCGCTAGGACTACCCGAAAAAAATTGAGCAGGGTTCTTCCCACGGAAATGCATTTTTGGTCAGCTCCTTGAAGATTATAAACAAACACAAATCACTTCCCTTTAAAAGGGTTTTCAACGGACAGACAACCAAAAAAAAAACCGAGCAGATAGAATTGCTTTTGAACATCGATCATCAAGCGGCGTGGGCCTACCTGGCAGAGTCTCGAGGAGTCGATCGCTTTCCAGCTCTTTCGTCTGACTTTCGCTTCCCAAATTTGTCTTCTGACTTTATCACTTGGAAATCTATACATCTTATATTTCCCAGATTGGTTTGAACAACCAAAAGCAGAACAACCAGTCATTTTGTTTGGCAATAAACAACATTCCCGTACCAAGCTGACGTTCACGCACGGTGAAGTTAGACACAAAATGGCGCCACGAAATCACGTGACCAGAAATCTCGGGTCAGCGCATGGCGCAACTCTCTTTATACAGGGACTCTAGGTCAGACCATGGATCGGGAGGCGACGGCAGTTTGGCTGTTGTTGATGTTGATGTTGATAGCTCGCGGTACGTAGAGATCGGCGCCGTATTTATGCAGAACGTCACGTGATCGTCGGTAACACGTCGAGCGCACTGCGCATAGGTTTCTCATAAGTTACTCATACGTTGGGCATAAGTCGAGAATGCTGGACATACGCTGGCCATACGCTGTGATACGCTGTCATAAGTTATATATAAGTTAGTGATAGGTTACTAATAGGTTAGACATACGCTATGTATACGTTCAATACGTTATGCATACGCCCAATTTATTCATGCTGTAGAATTCTCGATGCTTTTTTGGGCGTATGCCGACGTGTTGACATTATTTTATGATTTTTCATACGCTAGATATAAGTTTCTCTATAACGTCATAGTGTGACTGCACCTTTAGTTCGCAGTCCCTCGTTTGTATCTGAAGTGTGAATGGGGACGTCCCGATTAGGATATTTTATTACCGGCGTGTGCTTTTTCCTGTCCTTGCCCTTTTGATATTAATAAACCCTTGTATTATTTTGCATCCCCTGTTAAACCTGTGCCCGCTTGAGTTAATCTCCTTACAGGACCGGAGCTACGTCGGTGCGCTGAAGGTAAGCTTTTGCCGCAGCCTCCATTTTCATTCTTCCTCCCGCGTTTGATAGTGAAATCCGTGTTTCGTCGTCGCCTCCAATAAACCGTTTAGGCCTATCTGCGATTTTCTGGTGTTAACCGGGAGTTGCGCGACAACTGGTAGTCAGTAGTGGGATTTGAACCCCGTAGTAAAATTTTGTGTCAAGGAGTGGAGAATTTGGAAAAAAAGTTTTAGTAGTTGGAGGCGATAAAATTTGCATAGTCGATTGGTGCACGAGACGCTGACCGCGTCATTAAATTAAATTTTATTCAGGTTGGAAAAGACGCGCGGGAAAGCGACCTTCTCAACGGAGGACAAGGTGAGCGGTATGGAGGGAAGGAGGATGGAAGATGTGGGAAGCATAGGGAGTGGGTCGGATGTAGCTGGGGGAATTCAGGGTAGTGATGGAGCTTCCCCCGCTGCTATCAAGGAGGCCCCGGTGGATTTCCAGGCCATGTATGAAGGATTAATGTATCAAATGAGGGCTCAGAGTGAGAAAAGTGAGCGAACCAGTGCGGAATTGAATAGAGGAATTCGGGGAATAGATAACAAAATTGGGGGATTGAAAATTGATATAAAAATGGATATGGGTGCGGAATTGAAAAGAGAAATTTGGGGAATAGATAACAAAATTGGGGGATTGAAAATTGATATAAAAATGGATATGGGAGGAATGAAAAGGGAATTGAAGGGAGACTTGAAGCGAATGAATGACAAAATGGATGGATTCAGTAAGCAAATTTGCCGGGATACGTGCTGTGACCGCCAGAGGGCCACGCCAGGTGAGCTGTTCCTGGAGCGACCGAAGCAGGCGCGTTCGGTGCGCGAACTTTCCTCCTCCATCTCCCTTTGTGTGTAAGTGGGCCCATTGTCTGGGGCATAAGTAAGACTGCTTAAGTTCTGCCTTGTGTCCCTTCTTCTACCAAATCATTGTAAATAGTGTAAATAAATCTGTTCTTCCTTCTGATTCGACCGTCTTGTGTTTTCCATCATTGGCTTAGCATGGTACGAATTAGATCGCTCTGATCGGGTTCTATAAGAAAGGTAACAGCACGGGTCACGTGGTACGCCATCCCGCTCGGGCGTACGCAATCATGCGTGGTTCGTGCGAGACTCGATCCCCGCTTCCGCTGCGGCGTGGGTACTCAAGGTACGTGCGAAATTGTCCCGAGACTTTTCCACGTCTGCCCGGAAGTGGCGACTCAGTCTCGCGGTTTCGAAAACCCAGAGAGAAAAAGGGGCTTAATCTCCCCTTTGTAAGGGAACGGGCTTCGGAAAACCGCAACAATATATATGTGCATATAACATATAAAAATAATGTGTGCATACAATACACAGCATATGATGTCACGCAAAACAAAACATCCCAAAGTAAAACCAAAAGCAAAACCAAAGCCAAATGTGTATAAATACCGACCCATGTGTGTGTGTGTATGTGTGTGTGTATATATATATGTATATATATATATATATATATATATATATATATATATATATATATATATAATATATATATATATAAATATAATATATATATATATATATATATATATATATATATATATATATATATAAATATAATATATATATATATATATAATATATATATATAATATATATATATAATATATATATATATATAATATAATATAATATAATATAATATATAATATAATATAATATAATATATAATATATATACGTATATATATATATATATATATATATATATATATATATATATATATATATATATATATATATATATATATATATATATATATATATATCAGCTCTATTACGAGCCTTTGCCGAAATATAATAAATAAATAAAAGGTCAATGGGCCACGCTGACAGGCCCTGTGGTCACCAGAGACGCTATTTGCACTGGAACCCAGGGCCCCTGTCGACATCATGGGGGAAGGTCCATAGTGCTGGGTAGGAGGGTGTGGTGTCCAAAACCAAAGAACTTCAAAGACTCCATTAAAAATGATTGCTTGACATGGACAAAAATCATAGCTTGGCAACCATTGTGCAGGCTTGATGGGTCTAATGGCCTCAGCCAGTGTTGAAGTTCCTTGTTTGGGAACATATATGTTATTCCTTTAAACTCCAAATTGTATATTGTGTTCAAACCAATTTTGGAAGACAATATAAAGTAAGACCAAAGCAATTCAAATGATAGTCACTTGTGCCGCCAGGATGAAGTTTATTGTGGGCTGGATGGTCGACAAATAAAGAGCAGTTTATCCCAAGAATGACTGTGGATAAAGAGGTTTTTCATAGATTGGTTGTTTCAGGTTCATAAATCATCATTCTCAAAGCTTCTACTACAACCTTTATATTTATATAAAATTACAGCCGTACAAAAATTATCCAGTACATGTCTATGCTACACTACAATAGCTCCAAAAATGGGACCTTCGTTCTACATAGCTATAGATGTTGCTGTCCACGATGATATCAATTCTTCTCAACCAGGGCTGTGTTGGCCTCACTTGTCTGATGATCCATCGGCATTGAGCAAACCAAACGTTTGTCATCTGGAAATAAAAAGCACACACACACACACACACCAGTTTTGTTTGTGTTTGTCTGCTTGTGATGACTCATCACTGTTCACCAAATCCAAAAGTAAAACTAGAACGGCACTCGGTAGAGCACATACAGTACCTCCACCAGGCTGAACAGTTTATGTTTTGTATCCCACTGATAGGCCGGTACTGGATTCGGACCTAAACCAAAATCTAATCTAATTGTTCTTGTCACCTAAACAACTCGTCCACCAAGTTTTGTCATAACTCATCCATAACTTTTTTAAATATCATGTTATATATCGCTTTTCACCCAATCTCTCAATGGTGAAGAATCACTTAAAAATTAAATAATTCCAGTATCCGAATCCATATTCAGATCTTCACCAAAATCGAATCGTTTTGTCCTTGTCGCTCACCCAATCTGTCCACCAAGTTTCGTCCAAATCCGTCCACAACCTTTTGAGATATCCTGCTATATATCATTTTTGGTCCGAATTCCCAATGGTGAAGAATCACTTTAAAAATTCTTTCATCCGGATCCGAATCCGGATCTTCACGAAAATCTAATCATTTCAACCTCGTCACATACACGACCTCTCTGCCAAATTTCGTCCGAATCCGTCCACAACTTTTTGGGTTATCTTGTTCACAAACAGACAGACAAACAAGCAGACAGGGGTGAAAACATAACCTCCATTCACCTTCAGTGGCGGAGGTAAAAATAGAATGGAATGCGACATTTTCAAGTGGATTGTGTTTTCATGCGTTTTTAAAAAATATTCCATAAGCGATATCATGCCATGATCCAGCAATAAAACCGTTGGAAAACCGATGCCTTAAAAGCATCAAAGGCACAATTCATCCTGAGACTTGCTTCGACCATCATGAAGTTTACATTACAGAATCGTCATGCAATATTCATACACTTCCAGATGCATCTTCAGCAAGATTGTGCAATCATGCTCTTTTTTCCCCCCCACAGTGAGGGCTAAGGTAGTAAGTATGTCCATGTAGGGCACAGCTCCACTGAATCGCTCTCCCTCTCCCATCCTTTGTGCCATTTTCCCCTTAAATTGAAGTTGGCGTCTCATAGAGCATGTACATTTGATCCTGGCTGGCAAGGCCTGACGTTCTCCACAAAATGGAAAGAATTTGGACTTGTTTCAGGGTGTCGTGGGATCTTTATCGGCCAACTAATGCTCGCAGATGGAGCAACCAGCTTAACATCCGTCTAAGTGATAACAAAGCTTGCGATGGAATGGCCCACCTGCGAAGCCCCATTATGATAGTTCATAATTAGGTAAAGTAATCAAACCCAGACTAGACAGCTCAAAGCTATATCTGCATCAGATTCTCACATTTCCTGAATCACCATCACCACAATCTGCTAACTAAAAATAGGCCAATACCCCTGGCGCTCACCTGGTAGAATAAACAGTTTACTGCACTTATTAAAGGTATTTTAAATCAATTTCAATGGTTGCTAGAAGACAGGGCGGCATATAGAATCATACTAACATAATAATAAGACTTTAAACAAACAAACAAAAAAATACCTATTTTGGGGGGCAACCCCAAATCATGTTAGTGAGTCATTGAGGACCTCTCCACCCTCCCCCAACCCCATATACCTCCTCAGACCCCAATTTTTCTGATGCCTTGAACAAACTTCAGTACATCACGGGTGGTAAAGTTTCATCGGAATAGTTTGTGTAGTTTCAGAGGAAAAAGCAAATTCCTATTTTTTTTTGGGGGGTGGGGTTAGGGTCAAACCTGGATGCACTTTGACCCCCCCCCCCCCCCATAGACCCCTTTAGACCCTGATTTTTGTTTTAATGCCGTGAACAAACTTTTGTCACAACAACAAATAGAATTTGTGCTAAGTTTGGTCACAATCCCATCAGCGGTTTCGGAGAAAAAGGTTGCAAGTGTTTACAGAGGGACTGACGACGCGCCATCACATAACCTCCCCTGAACTTCGTTCCAGGTGAGCTAAAAAGTATGAAGCTCCTCGTTACGGGTTCCAAAGCATAATGGGAAATCCTGCCTTCCCTTCCACCCCACTGAGATTTCTAATGCTCGATGATGAATTATTGAGAAACCAAACAGTGTTGCCAAGTATAGGAACACACCTTTAGAGGCCATTTTTTCCACGCAAGGTGGGGGTTGGCCTTTTTCAGGCACAGTAGTCCCCTTTTTGAAGCAATGTTTTATGGCCGGATGCCCTTCCTGCCGCCAACCCTGTTAGTCGCCTCTTGTGACACACAGGGAATTACCAGTGAACTGGTCCTCAATTTGCCGACCTCGGAAGGATGACAGGCTGAGTCAACCTCAACCCCCCTGGTGTTAATTCAGCGATCGACCGGGATTCGAAGATCCCAATCCAGCATCCAAACCGCTAGGCCAACACCAGGCTCAGTGTTGCCAAGTATAACGAAGTTTATTAACAAAACGAAACTACAAATTAATATTGACCGATCACAATCGTTATTTTAACTCGGAGCACACCAAAATGGTAGTGCCCATGGGATGTACTAGAAAATGAACCAGTAATTGCATTTAAGATGTTTCTTTGCAAAAAAAATTGCGAACTGTGCGAATATCTGGAATGATATTGATGGGTTTGAAAAACAGGTCGTGAGGAAACGATAAAATAACACATAATCTGTGTGGTTAACATGGGAAATGTTACTTGCGTGTTATTGGTCTTAAACTAATTGGCCAAGGACTTAAAGCGGAAAGCAAAATGAATTCCTGTAGAAGGTACAGTAGAGGATAAACCATGTAGGTAAAAATGTTTACGATCTGTAAGTAGCTCACGGACTGGCGGAGGTGATGCCTCACACAGGTCATTGAATGTTCTCATGAAAGAAATGCATCTTGATCTTTCAAAAAACGAAAACTTTCGTTGACAAGGTGTCAATGAAGAGGAAGACACAATGACTTGTTACTTGTGCAACATTCAATATCGCCAGAAACTTTGGAATGAGCGAGATTAAAAGATGGTTGAATTTTTCTTAAGATTGGTGTTGTCGATCCAGTCTGTATAGAAATGAGGTGCCACGCCTCTTGTTCCAAATGATGCACCAAATGCCGGTACAACGAAGTGAAACACTAGGCCGGTCATTGGCCAAATCATTTGATGCATTTTTTAAGGATGTTGTTGATAAAGAGAATAATTTCTGGTGAAGTAATGGAAATGAGCACTTTGACCTCCCTTTTCATCAAAGTTGTGGATGAAACAGAAGGCATAGACATCTGCAACTTCCAGCTACAGGTAAGCTTGTGAAGTAGGTAAACCCAGCTGGACTTTGCTCTGCCAAAATCAACTTCCTGTGAGCTCGTTTCCTTGTCTGATGTCAAAAAAAAATTATCATCAATGTAAATACCATCTGAATGAAAGATCCGACCCCGAGTTAAAGTGTGGACATTAAACAGCAACTCCTGAATGATAAATGTGATCGGTTTATGAAGAGCGTCAAGGACGACATTGCTCAGTTGGCAAACTTCTTCACAAATGTCGTGAGTAATTCCCCATCTGTCACTCGATGGTCACCAACAGCAGACAGCATGACCATATCCAAATGCTCCAGAATTGTCCCAGCAGTACAGTTTGTATTTCCCTTGCTTGGTTTACTGATCTGACAAATGAATTTTGCATGGAACAAGTTGATGTCTGAGGTGATGCAAACAAAGAGACTTCCTTCTATTGCTCGAGATATTACAACATTAACCTCGCAAGGGTGAAAGTTCATGCCTGAACATGTGGTTTTGGGGATATTGCGGCATTTCACTGGCTCATAAAAAGGTCCACCGGTTAATGAATTCCTTTAGACATGGTGTGTTCCAATGTTCCAGTGAGTCACCATTGAGCATGAAATTGCTCTTGCGACACAATGACTGCGGAATGAAAGTAGTGTACCGCTGGGATTTCATGAGAATGTCTTCACAACTTTGGAATGGGGCAATGACTTTGGGGTAGAAACTTTAGCTGGTAAGTTTTTAACGTAGTATCATGGCTGAGCTTGTAGTGTCAGTTGGAGAATTAGAAGCAGATGAAATGTGTGAACCATTTATAGACCGACAAAGCAGACCGGTTGGTTAACTTCTATGCATTGTTTTTACCTTTGTACATAAAAAAAATTGGTCTCCAGGCAAGGGAACCACACACAATACAAACGGCATTACTGTCCAGCATGTTGGCTCAGATATCCCCCAAAGGCCTGTTGTATCGAGGAAGCGCATCTGAAAATGCACCATAAAGCAGATAAAAGCTTTGGATCTGAAGCGTTGTGCTCTGTGCCGACTGCATTGGCCAACTTTGACGGATCAATAGCAAGGACAGCCAAGGCTGTTGGAATGCATGAAATTGAAAAACATGTCGGTATCGCGACAGCTGGAAGAGCATTTGAACACGGCTGCACAGGTCGTTGTGATAGTAGATGCAATGGCAACGATTCAGCAGCAACATCATTTACCTGAAGCCTTCGGTGAGTTTGCAGATGGAATTATGAAGCACCTACTATCTCTCACAAGAAAATACTACTCCCAATGGATTGACTTTGTAATTTAAAAAAACCACCATTATAGGCCATTTTCCCCTGCAGAGTAGGGGGTTTGCCTTTTTCGGGCACCGTGGTCGCCTTTTTGAAGCAATGTTTTATGGCCGGATGCCCTTCCTGCCACCAACCCTGTTAGTCGCCTCTTGCGACACACAGGGAATTACCAGTGAGCTGGTACTCAATTTGCCGACCTCAGAAGGATGACAGGCTGAGTCAACCTCCCTGGCATTAATTCAGCGATCACCAGGATTCAAACCCAGGATCCCAAGCCAGCACCCTAACCGCTAAGCCAACACCAGGCTTACTTTGTAATAGACAGATGCAAATGTCAATCAAGAATCATGAGTGTGACAAGGGTTACTCAGGGCCAAAATCAAGTATGCAGGTGAGACGGAAAACTACCAAAGCAGATGAAAAGTTTCTTGCACGTCGCAGTAATGAGGACAGGCTACTCAAATTCATCGTGGATAACTGAATTAAATTTTCACGAGCTATTCCTGGCAGTATTGCGATCTATGCTGCTTGTGAAGAAAAATGTTACAAGCTACAGTATCTGCAAAACATCTGCATGTACCACGAACAGGTGTTGCTGCTGTAAAGCTGACGTCAGCTGCACTGCACTGACTTGTGCTGTTGCGTGAGTGTGCAAATCGTGATGACGTGACAGTAACTGCAATGGTGATGATTCGGTTATATTGATACGTTTGTGGTGGTAGATGATAGAATACCCTAGTAAAGATATGATTGTATAGGTATAGCATGGACCGTAGACGAGTAGGAGATGTATTAAGTAGGGAAACTGTAGCTTAAGGTTGTTTACATGTCTTCACATGAGGGGTGAAGCTATAGTAATTAGATAGGGGTTAAGATTAGTTTTCCCCCAGTATGTGATTGCCCTCAGTGGTTTTTCCCTATGTTTTTACAATTACAACAAGGCCGGCCATAAAGCCATCCATTAACCAACCATAACCGACATAATTGTCGACAGAACCCCGAACATTCCCGATCGGCAACCAAGACCCGCCTCCAAAGAAGATCGTAACCGGAAGGCCACGCCCCTGAGGTTCATGATTGGTCGGTGTGATGGCAGAGCAAGAAGCTTTGAGCAGGAAGAAGAGTCATGCTCTCGGTCGCTTTTATCTCTCTCGAGGGCTCGGCTGCTTCTGGCTCATGTGAGCTTGTGAGGAAAGTTTTCGGAGCCTTCGTGGAACTATTTCGATCGTGAGGAGGTGTTGGTGGCAGTTTGTGGGGGCTGTTAGTGATTCGGACCGAGTGTAGAGTGAAAGAGGACCACCCGCAATACTTACCTGACATTTGTGGTGCCGTGGAGAGCGACTCCACACCACTGTTGGAGCGTTTCCTGCGTGAGGGGCTTTGGGCCACCTTGGACTGCAAACCTCACCACGAGCACCAATTTTGAGGCCAAAGTTGCGTGCCGGCCGACTAAAAGAAAACATTTTATTTCTTTAATCTTTCACCTTGTCTGTTTTTGTCTCTGAGTGAAGGATCCTCAAAGTAGTGTGGAAGTGTAATTCAGTGTAACTTATTGATTGGCACTGGTAACTTATTGATTAAGACTGGTAACGAAGCAGATACATTTTACCTGCAACCTCTGTGAAAGCCGAGTTCGTAAATGAGTGTCAGGAATGTGCCCGAACATGGTAATCTCTTGTCCACCTGGTCACAGCCCCAGGCTGGAGCACCCTCCTACTGTGTAAATGGAAATCACAGCAGGAGGGGAGCGAGTTGATGCCAGGGCTTGGTGCAATACATGACCTCGGGGCATCAGCGGAAGAAGGATTAACGTTTCAGCGGACAGAGGATTAAGTCCAGTTCGTCCATATAAACTAGAGCAAACGTGGAGTCGACAGTACTTGCTACGTGAAGCGCTGACCGAACGGGAGTGTCGGATGAACGAGAAGGACCAGCGAAAAGAGTTAACCTGATCCATTATATTATGCGGTATCATTTTGGTAATTGGATGAAGTGAATACAGTTTAATAAACTAGACCTTTTGTAACCTGTGTCCGGTCATTGGAGTCCTGTGAGTCCCCCAGTACAACATTCCCTGACAATCTTGGAGGCACCGCTGACATCAACTGGACACAAACAAGTCTTTAAAAGGTGAGTGTGTCTTGTTTGGTCCAATATGATTTACGAACTTGGAAGTTATGGGTACATACATGGGGGAGCAGGTGGTCTGGGGCTTCTTTGCGCACCGATGCCGCGATATAGGTGGCGTGAGCCATCACGAATGGGATTTCGATAAACGACTGTAGCAATTTATTCGTTTTTTTTCTAAATGATTTCTGTAAATACATATTTTTGCGCTGGTTATTAAAGGGCCTTACTGTGACCTGGAAGCAAACGGAGCAAGTGTGCACCTTGCGACCGCTTGCTTCCAGGACGTGTAAGGCCGGTACACTCGTTTACCCACCCGCACACGTATAAAGTACTACTTTTTTTTCTTTTTTTTTTCACTTGTTCGAAGCACTTGACTTGCTCGGCGCTCGGCGAGCGACAGGGAACCGGGAAACGGAATTATATTTATATATATATATATATTTCCAATATGGTACACCGGCCACAACGATTTTAGCGATTATCCGAGTTTTTTTTTTTTTTAACGATTTCTGTAAATACGTATTTTTCCTGCGCTGTGTAATTCTTCTGACACGCGCCACGAAGAAACGCACCACTGATGTGCATGAAGCGACTTGTTTGCCGGTTCGGTAAGGTCCGTACACGTGTACAATCGTGTACACCCGTTTTAAATAGAGAATTTTTTTTCAGTTTTCCCGCCATAACTAAAACTCGTTCGATCAACAAATAAATTCATGACAGACAATCCCACCTCATGCCGGTCCAGAATTACTGTGAAAGATGGCGATTGGAAAAAAATTGCATACCAACACTCCCTCACTGTCCCTCATTGTCCCTCATGTCCATTCCGGCACCCTGTCTTTTCCTCCCGCTCTTTTTCCCTCCCTTTACTTCCCGTTGGCGGACGTTTTGCGAGAAGCAAAGCGTTTTGCAGGACGCTTCCACGGAACCAGTGCTGTTTTTTTTTTGACGAAATTTGCTAGATAAATAGCATGGGTGACACGGAACCAGTGCTGTTTTTTTTGACGAAATTTGCTAGATAAATAGCATGGGCGACACGGAACCAGTGCTGTTTTTTTTGACGAAATTTGCTAGATAAATAGCATGGGTGACACGGAACCAGTGCTGTTTTTTTTTGACGAAATTTGCTAGATAAATAGCATGGGTGACACGGATTAAATGATTTTATGATTATGAATTAATGAGGAAATGATTTTATATTTAAATATAAAAATTGATCTGCTTGGTGTTAGTTTAAGGGCTGTTCCAAATTTATCTTGATTATGAGACAAAAAACAGCAGAATGGGAATCAACAGACAATGGAACAGCTCGCGACGAGTGTTTGTGGGTGACAACCACCCTCTGGTCGAGGCTCATAGAAGGGGTGATGCTTACTGATTCGGCACGCTTACAATAGGTGTTAATGGTGGGATGTCAGAGGTTTTGGTGTGGGTTAATGTTCACACTGTTTTGGAAAATAATGCTCGATGCAACATGATCCTAAAAAAAGAACCCAGCCCTACATCGAAAGATCAGGAAGGGAAGGAATGGAAAATTTGTCAAGGTTTGAAATTAATCGGACAAGGGGGTCCCAAGGTATGGTCACCGTACTCGCAAGCCGTTCGCTTTGGCTCTGCGGATGGACCGAACCATTGCATGTAAATAGAAGGGGGGTTCTGTGGTCGTTCGTTTTGGCTTTGCGAATGGACCAAACCATTCCATGCAAATAGGAGGGTGGTTCTGTGGTCGTTCGTTTTGGCTTTGCGAATGGACCAAACCATTGCATGTAAATAGGAGGGGGGTTCTGTGGTCATTACTGCCACGTGGTTTCAAAGTTTTTGTTTGTCAGTACTAGGAAACGAAAGTATTCAGGTGTTACCAGGAAATAAAAGTAGACAGACAAGCAAAATGAGTATAAAGACGTTGACCAACCAAGATGTTGCATATCTTTGTTGAAGTTCTGACGTTGTTTATTTCAATTATGGTCGGAATTATTGGGATTGCTATTAAATGAGAATTTTAATAGGATTTAATGGGATTTTTTAATGGGATATTGGTTTAGGAATGTTTAGAGGTCATTGCAATGTGATAATGACTTGTGACCATTTGTTGTCGAAACGTTTGGGACCATTCAAAGGTTGGGTTGTGCTAACGTTTCCACAACGTCGCTACAACGTTTCACTTTCGTTGTTGCAACGTTTTGCTCCAACGTTTTGGGAACATTCAAATGTTGTGTTTTGCTAACGTTTCCACAACGTTGCTACAACGTTTCACTTTCGTTGTTGCAACGTTTTGCTCCAACGTTTTGGGGACATTCGAATGTCAAGTGAATCGAATGAGAATTCAGGAATTATTTCATTATTAACGATTAGTGAAGTACTTATTTAATTAATTACATTTCTTATTACATTACAGTAATTACATTACAGTAATTACCTGAGGTAATTACAGTAATTACAGTTCTGGTAATTACAGTAATTACAGTAATCATTACAGTAATTGCAGTAATCTTATTACAGTAATTACATTACATTAACTCAGGCACCTTTTGAGTAAGGAAGCTGATATTTGGACATGACACTGACCAAGTGATGTGGCTGTCAAGGAAAATATTGATTTATTGATTAATCATTTAATAAATTAACTCGTTGATTTATAAATGACTTATTTAATTAAAATTCCTCAGAGATACATCTTCGGATGAAATACTTGCAGATTGGTTATGCTATGAGCCAATTGATTAAGGAAAATATTTTGTGATGGCCATATTGGCAATTTCGTGGCCATATTCGTGGCAACTCAGTTAGTGCCACTGCACCTTTAAAATGCATCCCTGCGTTCATTTTTCGATCGATTGAGTTGAAATTTTGAACAATCGGATCTGGACTGTCGTTGTTAACGACTCTAGCACGCACTCGTCCAATCAGGATGGAGCGGTATGGTCCCCGGATCATCACTGCCCGCAGTTTTAATTAATTTTACTTTCCTCTTGGTCATATAATTTTGAAGACATGCATGTCATGATAGAGGAAATGTTTGTTCTGTTGAACGGAATAAATGTTGTTTATTTGAGTGGATGGGTATTTTTGTGTATTTTGTATATATTTTCACGACTAATTCCAGTTAACATCCTGCAAAATTTGCTCGTTTGCTGGCCGAGTCGAAATTGCGTTGAGTTTCTATGGCATGCGCCATTAAAAGCGCTGTGTAATGGTTGAGCTCCCTTTATTTCGTTTTGGTCATGCGGATGAGCAGACAAAGTGACGAATGCTGCGGCTGGAGCAGTAGAAGCGATGTTTTTTTTTAATGGAAACGATGTAATGAGTAATAAACGTGGGAGGGGGCAACACCACGCATACCTCTTTTAAGGTGTGTAGAAACCCTGGAATATTTCAGCAATAAATACAATGCTGAAACTATGTAAGTTAATTTAATGAGTAATTTAATGAGTAATTTAATGAGTAATTTAATGAGTAATTTAATGAGTAATTAATGAGTAATTAATGAGTAATTTAATGAGTAATTTAATGAGTAATTTAATGAGTAATTTAATGAGTAATTTAATGAGTAATTTAATGAGTAATTTAATGAGTAATTTAATGAGTAATTTAATGAGTAATTTAATGAGTAATTTAATGAGTAATTTAATGAGTAATTTAATAAGTAATTTAATAAGGAATTTAATGAGGAATTTAATGAGGAATTAAAAGTGGGAGGGGGCAACACCACGCATACCTCTTTTAAGGTGTGTATAAACCCTGGAATAAACGTGGGAGGGGGCAACACCACGCATACCTCTTTTAAGGTATGTATAAACCCTGGAATATTTCAGCAATCAATACGATGCTGAAATGATGTAATTTACTGTGTAAGAGGGTCGACCTTGGGTTTGTTTGGGTTTGTTGTTTATTTTTGTGGGTGTGTATTTTTGTGTATTTTGGATATATTTTCATGACTAATTCCAGTTAACATCCTGCAAAATTTGCTCGTTTTCTGGCCGAGTCGAAATTGCGTTGAGTTTCTATGGCATGCGCCATTAAAAGCGCTGTGTAATGGTTGAGCTCCTTTTATTTCGTTTTGGTCATGCGGATGAGCAGACAAAATGACGAATGCTGCGGCTGGAGCAGTGGAAGCGATTTTTGAATTGTTCAATGATTATTCGATACTGTTATGACTTATTGTCAATAGGTATACTAAGTGGCCATGAGGTAGCCTGTTGCTATGTACAGTTTTATTCTATTGTTGATTATACCACATAACTGTGGTGATAAAGGAAATGTTCGTTTTAAATAGATGATTATGATATGACCATGACTATAAAATCATGATGATTATTATGAATGATATCATAGGGTTCAAATGCAGAATGATTGCATGAACTTGGGAAAGAACTTTCAAGCCCTATGGGATAAATTGGGTGTTACAAGCGATGGAGCTTCAAAATTTAGCATGATTGAAGGAATTTACAGTCTTATTTCAGGAGTTTTACGAAATTTAAATTGCCAAGAGATTTTGGGTACTATTAAAAGGAAAATGATGAGATATTTTTCCCAAAGAACTTTAATATCTGCCATCCATTTTGGCTGTCTCACGAATGAAGGATGAGTTGCCTTTAGTGGTTGCAAAGAAAATTTGTGGAGACCAGGCAAAATGGGAAAATATGTCAGATATGACCCTAGGACAGGACGGTGATTCATCAATTGACATGAGGTACGAATCTGAGGTGACGACCGATGAAATTCGATCTCAGTCAAGGGATGGACCTGTCCTGACATCATTGGGGAAAGGGCTTATGCAAGAAGACATCCAAAATGATTAATTTGATTTATTGATGAATATTGATGAATTAATTGAAATTGAATAATTGATTGAATTGTTAATTGATTGAATCTAATTGATTGAATTTAATTGCATAAATTGAACTGAATAAATTGAATTGAATATATTGATTGTTTGATTGATGAAAATGCGGTCTCAAGAAAGAAACTTTGATATATTTGCGAGATATTATCAATGTGGAGACAACCTGGGAAAATTGAGCAAGGTGGTGAGTTTATATACAGATATACTGTATATGTGCGGTTACCATTGTGTGATTTCCCCGTCAAACAGAGCGGACACCTGAGGATTCACCCATTTCATACTGACCCTCCGGCTCATCTGCAAATACTGATCTGTGAGATTGGATTGTGCAAAAGCCACAGCTGAGGGAGATTCTCTGGAAATCACCGTGTGAACAGGTGGAGAGATCCTTCCTGGAGGTACGAGTGAAGCTTTAGAGGAACCTGGAACAAGCTACAACACATCCAACGCTACTTTGATAAAAGGCAGAATGGGAAATGGAGCCTGCAAGAATACACAAGGACAACCAGAAATTCCACAAAAAGGTACTTGTACACATCATATGTACGACCGTTATGGTGCCGAAGCTATAAGGCAGGTCGAGAATTGGTATTTGTGGACAAAGGGACATGATGAGGAGTTTCCAAGAGATGGTACATTCGAGCGAAGTCGATTGGAAAGATTGGAACAAAGATTGAAAGCCAGGAAGAGACAGAATCTAACGGTAGACTGGCTTGCATTCCATCTTTGGGATGGTGAATCCAGACAACGGGAACAGCAAGAACGGATAACGGATCTAGAACTTAAAATAAAAAAGATACAGGATACAGTGGAGGAGACAAATGCACAACTGCCCTCGAAATTAGGAATGAAAGTGACAGTTGTCCCATCAGATTTCCAGTTGTCTCCCCAAAAAGGACGGTACAGAGAATTTTTTCGTGTTTCAGGAGATAACGAGAGATTGCAGTGGCAACTCAGGGATGTAGAGATGCAGCCCAGCAATACAAGTGCACAGGTGCACAGATCAGACAACGACAGAAACCGGTGTTTCAAGTGTGGACGGATGGGACATTGGAAAAGAGGATGTCCGTATACCAAAAGGAAGACAAGTTAATAGGGTAAACCAAGATCAAGGGTACCAGTGCTGACCGATACCTCAGACAATGATTAGGCCTTCATTGCGACAAATCCCAAATGACGATTGGCCTCAACAAATTAGATTACTGGACAAACATGAATAACTGTCGATGATTCTTGGGTCTGAAAAGTTTTCGGAGCAAGAATTATTCATTTTTCTTTTGCTTGTAAGCAAATTAGTAATTAATTGATCAAATGCCAAAATTGGATCTTCTATTTTGGGCACAGCAATTTTAAATTTACAAAGTTTGGAACAATTGCGTTGCAATTGTTGGCAAACCAAGTAACAAGAGTCACATGATGATCAGGTGGGAATTTCGGACTATTGTTCCGCACAATTGATAGGTCAATGGTCGACTGACATGCAAATGGGTGTGTAGTCAAAATTTGGATAGATTATTGTGAAGGCAGAAAGGGTAATTTCAATTTGACATCATAAAGGTTTTCTAAGAATGGACTTTTGGTTCATTTGTCTATAAGCATTTTGAATTTGATTGACAAATTTTATGAAATTGAAATAAAATTGACACCCATCTGATCTGTAAATAATGGTTCCAACGCAAACAAATATGCATAATGCATGTGTGTGTGTGTTTTTGTGTATCAATCTTACAAGATTGTTGACACCGACAGTGTGCCTGTCTGGAAATGGATAGTTATATGTGGATGGGATTGGGATATGTGGATGGGATTGAATATCCAGAGAATCCGTAAAATAAAATAGAAATATAATTTGATTATGAACATTATCTCTTTTGTCAAGGGAAATGGAATATAAAAAATTTGATGTGCTGGGTTATGAGCAGCCATTAATTAATAGTAAAATTGTGAGTAATTTTGGGATTCCATTTTTGATAGAATGTATATGAGAATAACATCTATTTATGGATATGAGCTTCATAAAAGGAAATGAGGAAGTACAAAATCATCCAAATTTGGGAGAGGTCTTACACTGACTTCCCAGAATACTCTGCTCATGGATTTTATATATATAAACTTGAATTTTATCAGCATATAAATTGTGCTGTATGTATGGATGTGTTTTAGGCATAGATGATATGGGAAAAGAGTAAAGAAAATTTTGCTGGTTTGAACTATTGTGGGTTTTCAGTTCTGGAGTTTAAACAAAGTCACTGGTTAACAGATGAGAAAGGATAGTAAATAAATTATTCTCTGCTGGGCAAATTAAGTACGATATTACTAAGACTTATGAGAGCTATTGTTCCGCCTTACAGCAGTGGAAAATTATTGGAAAAAATTAGATCCAACATAATGAATCTATAAAAGAATGTGATAGGGATAATATCCTCAATTTGTACTAATTATTTGATTGTGGGTAAAGGAATTAAGTCATCGTAGTGGATTGTTAACAGCAGCCTGAAAATGTCCTGAGAGTGTGCATCCATGTAATCAGAAATCCCAGATTTGTTTTTACAAACAACATTTTGGTAGAGGTCTTGTGTGGAACACTTCCTTGGTAGATAAAAACGGTACTGCATGCTGGCAGCCACTTTTGCGGCCAGTTAGGCCAAACAAATTGAGAGGAAATTGTAGTTAAATACGTAAGTTACACATGGCTATTTGTAAAAAAGGAAATTTGTTGAGATGGGAAACATTTTTTCGAAGGTTTATTAAGGTGTTATAATATGACATGTGGCAAGGCAAACTATTGGATGGGAAAATTAGATCTGGCTATAGAATAAATTTATTGACCCCTTGAAGTTAATCCTTCGAATCATTGTTTCACTGGCATTTTTGTTCAAATTGGAAATAGTTTGGTAGAGCTTTGGTTAAAACCTTTGGTTGCGGTATCTTGGAACGAATTGATAAACCATAGGAGATTGATAAGAATAGAAACAAATATGGACCCAAAATAGAAAGTTGGATTCATGCCCCTCATTGCAAACAAGCACATGGGGCTAAGGTGGACGATCCCACAGAAAATGAAGCTGCACCTAGCAGCCCAGCAGAACATTCAGTGGTAGATAAATGATAGTCGTGATTTACAGTCATTTGAATTACATTTTAACACCCCTTGCATTGATAAACATTACATTTTCAACATGTGATATTCCTACTTGGAATAGTGACATTTATTTGCCTACATGACATACAATTACCTGCTGATATTAATACAGCATGAGTGAAAAAATGTATCACAACTACACTCATGATCAGGGGATTGAGTTCAACCCCGGGAGATAGGGGGATCAGGGTAAGACAAATAATCTGATTATGTTACATATTAAGGGATTTTCTTTATTTACCTTTTAGGAAGCTTGTTAGTTTGGTATATAATGTTAAATGTCATCGACATATAACTATGTCATAGATATGAATATATACAAGGAGTAGCAGACTTGTTTGTTGGTTTCGTAGTTATATTGGCAATTGTTTTAGTGGTGGCTTGCTTGAAAGCCTTAGTGACGGTGTGTTTGAATAAGGTAACCAACAACACGATGATAACGCATGAAGTGACAAATGAGGAAAGAAATGTGGATCCAGAAAAGGAAGACTTTTATGGCGACATAAACAGTAGAATTAAGATAATGGCATAACGACAATGTTATGAGTTGTGTCAATTACAATATCAGTGAACTCATATCACCACAAGTGCCACACTGTTAAGGGAAAAAGAGGGAAAAGAAAAAGTGGAGAGGAATTATGGTAATAATACATTATGCTTAATTTGTTGGTTTGGGAAAATTGTTGTTGGGAATTAGGTATTCCCGTTTGTGATTGTAATCATATACAATTGATTTTCTTAGAGTAGTGCTAAAATACCTGCATGAGTTAATTTTTGAACTATATTAACCTGAAAGCAATTGTGGATGCTATTCTTAGTTTAGTAATAAAATACATACCTGATTGAATATTATTTGTGTGACGCATATAAATGAATATAACTTTTGTGTTAAGGAAAAACAGCAAATTGTTGAATGTGAAACTATCGGAAGATATACATGATTATGCTGATTTCATGGTAAGATGTACCCTATCTGATTCAGTGTGTGCGGAAAGCAGATTCAGATGTGACTGAGCATAAGGATAAGACGAGATCACATTTTGAAGGGAGTGCTAACGGAATTGGGA